>NC_069501.1:1272072447-1272155964 GCF_027579735.1 Bombina bombina
TGAGTAGTATCTTCTGCGTCCGTGTGATAATGTATGTTTATTGTGCGCTCTCCTATTAATAATATCTGTATAACGTAACCAGCATTCTGTGAATGTGCCAACCATGAGTAGTATCTTCTGCGTCTGTGTGATAATGTATGTTTATTGTGCGCTCTCCTATTAATAATATCTGTATAACGTAACCAGCATTCTGTGAGAGTGCCAACCATGAGTAGTATCTTCTGCATCCGTGTGATAATGTATGTTTATTGTACGCTCTCCTATTAATAATATCTGTATAACGTAACCAGCATTCTGTGAGAGTGCCAACCATGAGTAGTATCTTCTGCGTCCGTGTGATAATGTATGTTTATTGTGCGCTCTCCTATTAATAATATCTGTATAACGTAACCAGCATTCTGTGAGAGTGCCAACCATGAGTAGTATCTTCTGCATCCGTGTGATAATGTATGTTTATTGTACGCTCTCCTATTAATAATATCTGTATAACGTAACCAGCATTCTGTGAATGTGCCAACCATGAGTAGTATCTTCTGCATCCGTGTGATAATGTATGTTTATTGTACGCTCTCCTATTAATAATATCTGTATAACGTAACCAGCATTCTGTGAGAGTGCCAACCATGAGTAGTATCTTCTGCGTCCGTGTGATAATGTATGTTTATTGTGCGCTCTCCTATTAATAATATCTGTATAACGTAACCAGCATTCTGTGAGAGTGCCAACCACTAACAGCATCTCTTTATTAAAATAGGAGAAATGTAAACAGTGAAAAAAACACTGGGAAAATGACAAACAAATGTCGCCAAGTGAGAGAGCATAACGCAGACTAATTAATGACAGCTTGTTTTATTGCTTGTGGCTAGGCCGGCCTGACCTCTGCAGTGTATTATAATGACTCATGCGGATCCCATCACAGTTACTGATCCAGAGAGGCCAAGCCAGGAATTACTCACATTCATAATCAATTAAAAAAAAGCTTTTTTCTTTTATTAAATTTGTTACAATGATTTAGCAAACGTGTTTACCGAACACTTGCAAATTATCTAGAATACCACTAACAATAAATGCACGTCATATTATATTAATTATCATTGTGTAGACTGAGAGCGTGCACAGAGAAGGTCACCCTCCACAGTGCACAAAGTACAGTTTCTCTCACTTTCCTTTGCTTATATACATTATATAGGTCACAAGCCAGCAGCCTTGTGTGTATATGAGTTTAAGTCAATGTACCCTGTGTGTATATGAGTTTAAGTTAATGTACCCTGTGTGTATATGAGTTTAAGTCAATGTACCCTGTGTGTATATGAGTTTATGTCGGTGTACTCTGTGTGTGTGTACCCTGTGTGTATATGAGTTTAAGTCAGTGTACCCTGTGTGTATATGAGTTTAAGTCAGTGTACCCTGTGTGTGTACCCTGTGTGTATATGAGTTTAAGTCAGTGTACCCTGTGTGTATATAAGTTTGAGTCAGTGTACCCTGTGTGTATATGAGTTTAAGTCTGTGTACTCTGTGTGTGTACCCTGTGTGTATATGAGTTTAAGTCAGTGTACCCTGTGTGTATATAAGTTTGAGTCAGTGTACCCTGTGTGTATATGAGTTTAAGTCTGTGTACTCTGTGTGTGTGTACCCTGTGTGTATATGAGTTTAAGTCAATGTACCCTGTGTGTATATGAGTTTAAGTCAATGTACCCTGTGTGTATATGAGTTTAAGTCTGTGTACTCTGTGTGTGTGTACCCTGTGTGTATATGAGTTTAAGTCAGTGTACCCTGTGTGTATATAAGTTTGAGTCAGTGTACCCTGTGTGTATATGAGTTAAATCAGTGTACCATGTGTGTATATGAGTTAAGTCAGTGTACCCTGTGTGTATATAAGTTTGAGTCAGTGTACCCTGTGTGTATATGAGTTTAAGTCAGTGTACCCTGTGTGTATATGAGTTTAAGTCTGTGTACCCTGTGTGTATATGAGTTTGAGTCAGTGTACCCTGTGTGTATATGAGTTTAAGTCAGTGTACCCTGTGTGTATATGAGTTTAAGTCAGTGTACCCTGTGTGTATATGAGCTTAAGTCAGTGTACCCTGTGTGTATATGAGTTTAAGTCAGTGTACCCTGTGTGTATATGAGTTTGAGTCAGTGTACCCTGTGTGTATATGAGTTTAAGTCAGTGTACCCTGTGTGTATATGAGTTTAAGTCAGTGTACCCTGTGTGTATATGAGCTTAAGTCAGTGTACCCTGTGTGTATATGAGTTTAAGTCAGTGTACCCTGTGTGTATATGAGTTTAAGTCAGTGCCCTGTGTGTATAGGAGTTTATGTCGGTGTACCCTGTGTGTATATGAGTTTATGTCAGTGTACCCTGTGTGTGTCTTATCTAAGAAATATTAGATTTATGCTGTCACCGTTATGAATTATTAATATTTTATATTCCAAAGTTCTTCATATAGAAAAACGTTCTATTTATTGTTAAATAAATATTTCTATCTATCTATCTAGTGTTCTCTGCAGAAACTTTTGCCAGCCAGGTGGGATTATGAAGTAGCCGGGTGGGGGCAGTGTAATATTTTCTAATATTATATCATTTTCAGCTAGCTAAAGCACAAATTAATTGCATGGTTTTTACTATAATCGCGTTTGTAATGCGTCCATAGCCGTCAACAGTTGCACACGCATCCTCAAAGAAATGTTGGCTGCGCAAGGCAGCCAAAAATGTTTTGGCTGCACGCGCAGCCATATTAATCCACATGGATGCAGCAAAGCTGCATCCCAGTAGATTCCGAAAATGGTAGGGTGGTGAAAGAATCCACCGCAGGTTCACCTCCCTGCCATTTTCAGAATCCACCTGGATGCAGCGTAGGCAAACAAAGGCTTAAAAGAAAAAGAAAAAAAAGCAACAGCCCGCACGAAACAACAAAAAAACACGTAACCGCCCTCAAGAAATAAAAAAAATACCTAACCGCCGACACCAAGTATAACGAAAAAGAATAACCTCGCCCACAAATAACATAATTTGAATATTAACCCCTAATCCACCAACCCGCCACATCACAATAACCCTAATTAACCTATTAACCCCTAAACCAACAAACCACCACATTGCAATAAACCTAATTAACCTAAGCCGACAAACCCTCACATAACAAACCTAATAACCTATTAACTCCTAAACCACCAACCGCCCACATCGCAATAAACCTAATTAACCTATTAACCCCTAAACCTCCAAATCCCCACATCGCAATAAACCTAATTAACCTATTAACTCCTAAACCGGCAACCCCTACAACGTAAATAACTAATTTAATTACTAAGCCCCCTAACCTAACACCCCCTAAATTAACCCCAATACTAAGTTACACTTAAAATAATAAAACCTAACATTAAATTACAAAAAAAGAATCTAAAATTACAAAAAATAAAAAACTCTAAAATTACAGGAAAAAATAAACAAAATTAAACCTAATCCCTAAGAAAATAAAAAAGGCCCCAAAATAAAAACACCCCCTAATCTAAGGCCTTAAAAACAAAATTTATGTTTACCTGATAAATTTCTTTCTTTTGCGATGTACTGACTCCACGGTTTCATCCTTACTTGCTATCTAGTAAGATTGCAAGTAAGGATGAAACCGTGGACTCTGTACATCTTGCAAAAGAAAGGGCATTTTGTAGGGCATTGCCCTAAGTTAAACAACTCTTTTATATTTAAAAAATACTAAGTCCCCCCTAACAGTAAAAAAAACCCTCCCACCAAACCTCCCAAAATAAAAATAAAAACTACTGGTGCGGCGGTTCTCGGCGGCGTGGAGGCTCCTCTTCATGCAATCGTTCGTTGCACACTGAAGATTGAATGCAAGGTACCCCATATTTATTGGGGTACCTTGCATTCCTATTGGCTGAAATTTTGAAATCAGCCAATAGGATGAGAGCTACTGAAATCCTATTGGCTGATCTGAACAGCCAATAGGATTTCAGTAGCTCTCATCCTATTGGCCGATTTCAAAATTTCAGCCAATAGGAATGCAAGGTTCCCTAAATTGAATGCGGTACCTTGCATTCAATCTTCAGTGTAACTTCCGCTTCAGTCAGAACTGAAGCGGAGTGGGTCTGAGGCAGCATCCGCTGCTTCATAAATAGACCCCTTAGGCTTTTTTTTTATTTTTTGGGGTGGCTTTTTTTTTAGATTATGGTTTTTTGGGCTGGAAAAGAGCTGATTGCCCTTATAGGGGTATTAGTTTAGGTTTACATTTTTTATTTTGTGTAATTTTAGCTTTGGGGTTTGTAGTTTTTTTAAATAGACTTCCCCTCTGGGCAGGCTTATCCCCTAGTTTAACATAAATATGTTTAATGAGAATTTGAGAATTTGTAATATTAGCTAATCTCAGCTTAAAGGAACATTTAATGCAGTAGAATTACATAAATAACAAGCACAAAACACAATGCAATAACACTTACTCCATATTTCAAATAAGTAGTAGATTTTTTTCTAACAAATTATTTTTTTCTCCTATTTTCCGGCCCCCTGTATCATGTGACAGACATCAGCCAATCACAGACTAGTATACGGATACCCTGTGAGTGTGTGCACATGCTCAGTAGGATCTTTTTCCCCAGAAAGTGTGAACATAAAGACTGTGCAAAATTTGATAATGGAAGTAAATTGTAAAGCATGAGATTTTAAGCACCTTTCTAATTCACTCCTATTATCAATTTTTCTTTGTTCTCATGCTATCTTGATTTGAAGAAGCAATACTGTAAGCTTTAGAGCCGGTCCATTTCTTGTTCAGCACCTGGGTAGCACTTGCTGATTTGTGGCTAAATGTAGCAAACCAATGAGCAAGCTCTACCAAGGTGCTGAACTGAAAATGGGCCGGCTCCTAACCTTTTATGACTGCTTTTTCAAATCAAGATAACTTGAGAACAAGAAAAAATGATAATAGGAGTAAATTAGAAAGTTGCTTAACCCTTTCGTGACTGGGTTAAAGTGTCTACATCGGAACAACTGCAAACGATCGCGAGATTTCAACTATGGGATCGGGTCTGTGGGGCGTCTTTATGATGCTAGGAACGCCCTCCAGACCGCAATCAAATCCTGCAAGCGCAGTAGGCTTCAGGACAGCCGTTGGCTATGACGTTGTATGCCGTCATAACGGCTTTAAAGCTCAGCGCCGTTGTGACGGAATACAACGGCATAATGGTGGGAAAGGGTAAAATGGCATGCTCTATCTGAATCATGAAAGAAAAAAATGTGGGGTTAGTATCCCTTTAATCATCTGAATCATAAAAGTTTATTTTGACTTGAGAATCCCTTTAATATTGGCTAAAATTTTAGACGGGTAGTCAGTAAAATCAGCCGGGTGGCTCTCCTGCTAAAAAGGTCCTGGGGAGAACACTGATATACATGATTATATATAGGTATAGCTATATACAGTATATATAGGAATAGCTATTTATAAATACATAGAACATATTATGCTATGTGAAGAACATTGGAATATAAAATATTTACAGTAAATACACAGTATTACACTTTATTAAATATGAATATTCCATAAATATGACGTATTCAGCTAATTAACGGAATAGTGCTCCAATGCACTTATATATATGTCAATATGTACAGGTACATATGTATTTCTATATATGTAAAAGGGATCCGATGCACTTATATATATGTCAATATGTACAGGTACATATGTATTTCTATATATGTAAAAGGGATCCGATGCACTTATATATATGTCAATATGTACAGGCACATATGTATTTCTATATATGTAAAAGGGATCCGATGCACTTATATATATGTCAATATGTACAGGTACATATGTATTTCTATATATGTAAAAGGGATCTGATGCACTTATATATATGTCAATATGTACAGGCACATATGTATTTCTATATATGTAAAAGGGATCCGATGCACTTATATATATGTCAATATGTACAGGTACATATGTATTTCTATATATGTAAAAGGGATCCGATGCACTTATATATATGTCAATATGTACAGGTACATATGTATTTCTATATATGTAAAAGGGATCCGATGCACTTATATATATGTCAATATGTACAGGCACATATGTATTTCTATATATGTAAAAGGGATCCGATGCACTTATATATATGTCAATATGTACAGGCACATATGTATTTCTATATATGTAAAAGGGATCCGATGCACTTATATATATGTCAATATGTACAGGCACATATGTATTTCTATATATGTAAAAGGGATCCGATGCACTTATATATATGTCAATATGTACAGGCACATATGTATTTCTATATATGTAAAAGGGATCCGATGCACTTATATATATGTCAATATGTACAGGCACATATGTATTTCTATATATGTAAAAGGGATCCGATGCACTTATATATATGTCAATATGTACAGGCACATATGTATTTCTATATATGTAAAAGGGATCCGATGCACTTATATATATGTCAATATGTACAGGCACATATGTATTTCTATATATGTAAAAGGGATCCGATGCACTTATATATATGTCAATATGTACAGGCACATATGTATTTCTATATATGTAAAAGGGATCTGATGCACTTATATATATGTCAATATGTACAGGCACATATGTATTTCTATATATGTAAAAGGGATCCGATGCACTTATATATATGTCAATATGTACAGGTACATACGTATTTCTATATATGTAAAAGGGATCCGATGCACTTATATATATGTCAATATGTACAGGCACATATGTATTTCTATATATGTAAAAGGGATCCGATGCACTTATATATATGTCAATATGTACAGGCACATATGTATTTCTATATATGTAAAAGGGATCTGATGCACTTATATATATGTCAATATGTACAGGCACATATGTATTTCTATATATGTAAAAGGGATCTGATGCACTTATATATATGTCAATATGTACAGGCACATATGTATTTCTATATATGTAAAAGGGATCTGATGCACTTATATATATGTCAATATGTACAGGCACATATGTATTTCTATATATGTAAAAGGGATCTGATGCACTTATATATATGTCAATATGTACAGGTACATACGTATTTCTATATATGTAAAAGGGATCCGATGCACTTATATATATGTCAATATGTACAGGCACATATGTATTTCTATATATGTAAAAGGGATCTGATGCACTTATATATATGTCAATATGTACAGGCACATATGTATTTCTATATATGTAAAAGGGATCTGATGCTGCTTGGAATATTTCGCCAGCATCACCACCCAGTGCGATGGATAATAAAACATCTCTTGGGGATGCTGACTTTAAAGAGTATTGTCAGCACTTTTGATAATGTTGCCGGCATTCTAGACATTGCGTTGTATCCTTTTAAAATATATTGCCGCTTCACAGCACTTTTGATCATTGGGGCCTTTATCTTTGTTTCTCTCTCTATATAAATATATATTAAAAGGCCATTAAACCCCAAAAATGTCTTTCATGATTCAGATAGATAATACAATTTTAGCAACATTCCAATTTACTTCTATTACCTAATTTGCTGCATTATTTAGATATCCTTTGTTAAAGAAATATCAATGCACATTGGTGAGCCAATCACATGAGGCATCTATGTGCAGCCACCTATCAGAAGCTACTGAGCCTATCTAGATATGCTTTTCAGGAAAGAATATCAAGAGAATGAAGCAAATTAGATAATAGAAGTAAATTAGAAAGTTGTTTAAAATGGTATTCTCTATCTGAATCATGAAAGAAAAAATGTGGGTTTAATGTCCCTTTAAAGGGACACTCAATCAAAATTAAACTTTCATTACTCAGATAGAGCATGCAATTTTAAACAACTCTCTAATTTATTTCCATTAACAAAATGTGCACAGTTTTTTAGATTTAAACTTTTTGAGCCACCAGCTCCTACTGAGCATGTGCAAGAATAAGTGTGTATGCATTTGTGAATGGCTGATTGCTGTCACATGGTACGTGTATGCATTTGTGATTGGCTGATGGCTGTCACATGGTACAGGGGAAGTGGAAAAAGACATAACTTTTAAAATTGTCAGAAACAAACATCTACTACTCATTTGAAGTTCAGACTAAGTGTTATTGTGTTGTCTTGTTATCGTGCAACAGATTTGTCAAGCCCTAGTATAAAACAGATTTATTATTATGTCATTCAACGCAACACACCCTATTATTTACCATAACAACAAGCACAAAACAATGCTCTTATATCCAGGAAATTAAACGTTTGCCCAAGACATCAGGTGAAATAACGCTCATGAAAACAGAAGCAAATTAAAAGCTAACGGCCAGATTATGAGTTTTGCGTTATGAGCTGTGCGGTGCTAACGAGCAGTTTTTTTTCACCGCTCACTTACCTGCAGCGCTGGTATTACGGGTTTTTACAAACCCGGCGTTAACAGGCAAGAAGTGAGCGTAGAGCAAAATTGAGCTCCATACCACACTCCAATACCAGCTCTGCTTAAGTCAGAGGTGAGCTGGTTGTACGTGCTTGTGCACAATTTCCCCATAGACATCAATGGGGAGAGCCGGCTGAGAAAAAGTCTAACACCTGCAAAAATGCAGCGTAAAACTCAGTAACACAGCCCCATTGATTCCTATGGGGAAACACATTTTATGCTCACACCTAACACCCTAACATGAACCCCGAGTCTAAACACCCCTAATCTTACACTTATTAACCCCTAATCTGCCGCCCTGACATTGCCAACACCTACATTATTCTTATTAACCCCTAATCTGCCTCTCCGTACATTGCCGCCACCTACATTATATTTATTAACCCCTAATCTGCTGCCCCAACATCGCCGACACCTACATTATATTTATTAACCCCTATTCTGCCGCCCCCAATGTCGCCGCAACCTACCTACACTTATTAACTCCTAATCTGCCGCCCCCAACATCGCAGCCACTATATTAAATGTATTATCCCCTAAGTCTAACCCTAACCCTAACACCCCCTAATTGAAATATAATTAAAATAAATCTAAATAAAATTTCTATTATTAACTAAATTATTCCTATTTAAAACTAAATACTTACCTATAAAATAAACCCTAAGCTAGCTACAATATAACTAATAGTTACATTGTAGCTAGCTTAGGGTTTATTTTTATTTTACAGGCAAGTTTGTATTTATTTTAACTAGGTACAATAGTTATTAAATAGTTATTAACTATTTAATAACTACCCAGCTAAAATAAATACCTGTAAAATAAAACCTAACCTAAGTTACAATAACACTACACTACAATTAAATAAATTAACTTAATTAAATACAATTAAATAAATTAACTAAATTAAATACAATTAAATAAATTAAATTAGCTAAATCACAAAACCCCCCACTAAATTACAGAAAATAAAAAACAAATTACAAGATCTTTAAACTAATTACACCTAATCTAATAGCCCTATCAAAATAAAAAAGCCCCCCCAAAATAAAAAAACCCTAGCCTAAACTAAACTATCAATAGCCCTTAATAGGGCCTTTTGCGGGGCATTGTCCCAAAGTAATCAGCTCTTTTACCTGTAAAAAAAAAAAATACAAACAACCACCCCAACAGTAAAACCCACCATCCACACAACCAACCCCCCAAATAAAATACTAACTAAAAAAACCTAAGCTCCCCATTGCCCTGAAAAGGGCATTTGGATGGGCATTGCCCTTAAAAGGGGATTTAGCTCTTTTGCAGGCCCAAACCCTAATCTAAAAATAAACACACGCAATACACCCTTAAAAAAATCCTAACACTAACCCCCGAAGATTCACTTACCGGGAGAAGTCTTCACCCAAGCGGCAAGATGTCCTCAACGAAGCCGGCAGAAGTGGTCCTCCAGACGGGCAGAAGTCTTCATCCAGACGGCATATTCTTTTTTTTTTTTTTTTTATTGAGGTATATAAACAGATACAGAACATACAAAATTGCCAAAACTTAAGAATTACAGACGTTGAGGTAAAGTACACAATGATAAAATAGTGTACGGTCTTAATTACATAGAAATTCAAAAATTAAGTAGGCAAAGTTAACTGTAACCTCATTTTTAAAAAGATCCTCCTCTGGAAATAATAGGCCACTCTTGGACCTTAGGAAAACAACAAAATTCAATGGAGGTAAGATAATCTATAGCCGCTCTTGGGCTTGATAGAGCATAAACAGTAAATGTACATATCAACAACTAATTGTATAAGAGGTCTCCACAATAATGGATAAAATAAATTACTGGTTTAGTATGGAGTCCCTGATAAACACTAAACACCACCCAACTAGTTTAAGGAGTCGTGACACTCAGTAATTATATGTTCATATAGTGTTGCATAACATAAACAGGGCCGCTATAAAATATTGGACAGGAGGTAGGATATATTTTAACCCAAAAACCTGTGTCAGTATATTGTTAAATATTCAGATATATCTTCCCAGCAGTTTCTAATTCAGAGCTTGCTATGTATCCCAATCTGGTAGGGGCAATTTCACAAACATATGTACATAGGACACATAGTGTAAAAATAATGAAGTATCACCCCGTCTCGGCCGCAGACCGCGAAACCAACACTTTATATGAAGGCACTAATGAGAAAACCCTTTGAGAAGATCATGATATCCATATAAGATGGCGTATGTACCAATACACCCATTCAACAAGAAGTAATGATATTGTGCAATGTCTAGGATTACTTTTAACTAGGAAAACGTGTATCCTATATAGATGTGAACCCAGATAGTGGATATGTAGGGAAATAATCTAAATTAAGTTATAATAGATGGACAGACCAACTGTTTTAAAGTGGTGAGAAGCAACAGAGATGTCCCACTCATATTATATTTATAGAAGAAAACTAACTATAGTACCCAAATTATATTATTACTGTTGCCCTCCAGTCCTGTAAAATTGAGCATGGCTGATCTCCATTGGGTTCACAATAAGAAGAACAACACTGAAGTGCATAAGGAATAATTTTACATAGCAACACACCAGCAAATAAACAAAAACTATCATTCTGACCCCATTTCTTACTTTCTTTTTCCTATTCTCCCTCTCACCCTTCTTTTTTTGCTAAAGTCAAACCACATAAAAACAGTAAGATAAGTCCTAGAGGTCCCCTAGAAATTCATCTTAACACCCATAACAAAAAATGGACAAGTCAGCCAACTCCTAATCTATGAGCTTAGGGATGACTCGCAATGTGTCTACGGCAGCAGTTATGTAGGTGAACCCTTTATCTAAACAAGTCACCCTGTACAAAGGACATACTGGGAAACATAAGTTTAAGTAGTAGACAAAAAGGATATTACACCCTGAGA
The DNA here is from genome assembly GCF_027579735.1 of Bombina bombina. Lineage (NCBI taxonomy): Eukaryota > Metazoa > Chordata > Amphibia > Anura > Bombinatoridae > Bombina > Bombina bombina. Next base: position 1,272,083,785 of record NC_069501.1, read on the forward strand.
GATCTCAAATAGGGGAGATTATAGTTTTATATCCTGCCCTCTGACCCATATACAGAGAGAAAGTTACATTGCGTGCCCATCCTGCTGTAGAGTGTATGTAAGAAAACTTCTGTGAATCATACAATACGCTTAGAGGAGCTGTTGCAACATAACATTCAGTTAATAAAAATATAAGCTAATAGCTAGTGCGTCCTCTAAACAAACAAAAGTCCAATATAAAGGCATCTTGATTATAAACTACCGTTCTCTTATCTTTATTGCCAGGCGGCAGTTGAGGGAGGAAAAGTTATTTAGCCTACTCCGGCTTTAGGGAACATCAACATAGGCAAACGTTGACTATCCGTTACCTTCCACATGACGCCACTATTTCTCCAATGCAGAGGGTGTAGTAAAAGCCGTTCCACAAAGCTTGTGTCAGGGACTACCCTATAGGGACTGGTACGGCTCTGCAACTGTGTAAACTTAAAAAGCCGCTGAAGGTGATCTCTGCAAGATTTTTGATCAGCAGGCAAGTTCAGACGTACCGGACTTGTGGTTTCCGCACCAAGGTTAGATTGATAGCATGGGGCAGACCTCCACTCACAGAGAAGAACTCTGTTGAGTACTGTCGGCTTACCCGGGTCATCCCGCCTCTTAAGATAGGGTCCCTCTGCCTCTGACACTTCATCTGCTGGGCCTACCCCCAAGCTTCTAAGCAGATACCCTTTGGCTAGGGGAGCGGGGGGGAACAAAGGGGGATCCTCAATTTCCGTCACTAGTAGTGTGTTAGATCCTCCAACCGGCAGCTGATCGGATGTCTTGAAGATGGACCTGCTCTGCGCCGGAAGGATGAAGATAGAAGATGCCGTCTGGATGAAGACTTCTGTCCATCTGGAGGACCACTTCTGCTGACTTCGTTGGACATCTTGCCGCTTGGATGAAGACTTCTCCCGTTAAGTGAATCTTCAGGGGTTAGTGTTAGGATTTTTTAAGGGTGTATTGGGTGGGTTTATTTTTTAGGCTAGGGCTTTGTGCCTGCAAAAGCTCTAAATGCCCTTTTCAGGGCAATGGGGAGCTTAGGTTTTTTTAGTTAGTATTTTATTTGGGGGGTTGGTTGTGAGGGTGGTGGGTTTTACTGTTGGGGGGTTGTTTGTATTTTTTTTACAGGTAAAAAAGCTGAATTCTTTGGGGCAATGCCCCGCAAAAGGCCCTTTTAAGGGCTATTGATAGTTTAGTTTTGGCTAGGTTTTTTTTTTATTTTGGGATTTTTATTTTATTTTGATAGGGCTATTAGATTAGGTGTAATTAGTTTAAAGTTCTGTAATTTGTTTTTTATTTTCTGTAATTTAGTGTTTTGCTTTTTTTTGTGATTTAGCTAATTTAATTTATTTAATTGTATTTAATTTAGTTAATTTAGTTAATTTATTTAATTTAGTTAATTTATTTAATTGTAGTGTAGTGTTAGGTGTTATTGTAACTTAGGTTAGGTTTTATTTTACAGGTAAATTTGTATTTATTTTAGCTAGGTAGCTATTAAATAGTTAATAACTATTTAGTAACTATTCTACCTAGTTAAAATAAATACAAAGTTGCCTGTAAAATAAATATAAACCCTAAGCTGGATACAATGTAACTATTAGTTATATTGTAGCTAGCTTAGGGTTTATTTTATAGGTAAGTACTGTATTTAGTTTTAAATAGGAATAATCTAGTTAATGATAGAAATTTTCTTTAGATTTATTTAAATTATATTTAAGTTAGGGGGTGTTAGGGTTAGGGTTAGACTTAGATTTAGGGGTTAATACATTTAATATAGTGGCAGCGACGTTGGGGACGGCAGATTAGGGGTTAATAAGTACAATGTAGGTGGTGGCGATGTTAGGGGCGGCAGATTAGGGGTTTAAAAATATTTAACTAGTGTTTGCAAGGTGGGAGTGCGGCGGTTTAGGGGTTAATATGTTTATTATAGTGGCGGCAATCTCCGGAGAGACAGATTAGGGGTTAAATTTTTTATTATAGTATTTGCGATGCAGGAGGGCCTCGGTTTAGGGGTTAATAGGAAGTTTATAGGTGTTAGTGTACTTTTTAGCACTTTAGTTATGAGTTTTATGCTACAGCGTTGTAGTGTAAAACTCATAACTATTGACTTTAGAATGCGTTACGTATCTTGGAGGTAGAGGTTGTACCACTCACTTTTTGGCCTCCCAGGACAGACTCGTAATACCGGCGCTATGGAAGTCCCATAGAAAAAAGGGTTACGAAGTTTATGTAAGTCGTTTTGCGGTAAGGCCAAAGAAGTGTGCGGTGCCCCTAAACCTGCAAGACTCATAATAGCAGCGGTAGTGAAAAAGCAGCGTTAGGACCTGTTAACGCTGCTTTTCAAGCTTAACGCAAAACTCGTAATCTAGCCGTAAAACAGGTAAATTTAAATCTACAGGAACAAGGCTATTTCGGTTTTGAATTCAGACCATATGCAAAGAAAATACAAGGAGAATTATGCAGTGGGACCAATATAAGATTATAATGGGGACGTGTATAGTGCAATTGGGAATTTAATGTAATGTTCCCTGAAGCAATACCTGGAACATACCCAGTGCTAAAAATACTATGCAGACCCATCTACTCTGTGCCAAATGCCAGACTTAAGGGTTAAACAACCGTAATCTCTGCTCTGTTTGTTACAAAAGTTGCCCCCAAGGGGCATATTTAACAATGTGCGAGTGGACATGATACGAAGTAGTGTATCATGTCCGCTGCATATCGCTGCACATCGCTAAATGCCGACAGCGTTATTGTGAACTGCTGGTGCAATGCCGCCCCCTACAGATTCGCCCCCTACAGCCGCTAGCAGGGGGTGTCAATCAACCCAATCGTATTTGATCGGGTTGATTTCTGTCCGCCGGCTCAGAGCAGGCGAACAAGTTATGGAGCAGCGGTCTTTAGACCGCTGCTTCATAACTTCTGTTTCAAGGGGCCTCAAGCTCCGTGCGGAGCTTGATAAATATGCCCCCAATGCTGGTAAATAAAGAACTTTTTTTTTTGTAAATTTCACAAATATGTGCAGAACATATAGGGGTAGATTTATTTATTTCTTTTTATTGAGATAGCAATAACACTTCGTTACAAACAGGATAAATACAATTGCAAGAGGTATCATAACAGATCACAATACAAGTAGGCACCACTTCCTGGTAGAACGATACATGACAGTCTTATAAGGCAACATTTGTCAGCTCCTCATTTTGTTTTTATAACTTCGTCATGTCATCAATGACAACCAGGTCCACTGGTGGGACCATACTCTTCAAAGGTCAAATGAGGACAAAAAATAATATCAACTAGTACTAGTTAACATCAGACAAAGGAAATCAGTAAAACTGTTAGATCAAACAATCTTCAGGTAACACTGTATATATAATAACAGAATAGCTATACACATTCAGTAGGTAACACTGTATATATAATAACAGAATAGCTATACACATTCAGTAGGTAACACTGTATATATAATAACAGAATAGCTATACACATTCAGTAGGTAACACTGTATATATAATAACAGAATAGCTATAAACATTCAGTAGGTAACACTGTATATATAATAACAGAATAGCTATACACATTCAGTAGGTAACACTGTATATATAATAACAGAATAGCTATACACATTCAGTAGGTAACACTGTATATATAATAACAGAATAGCTATACACATTCAGTAGGTAACACTGTATATATAATAACAGAATAGCTATAAACATTCAGTAGGTAACACTGTATATATAATAACAGAATAGCTATAAACATTCAGTAGGTAACACTGTATATATAATAACAGAATAGCTATACACATTCAGTAGGTAACACTGTATATATAATAACAGAATAGCTATACACATTCAGTAGGTAACACTGTATATATAATAACAGAATAGCTATACACATTCAGTAGGTAACACTGTATATATAATAACAGAATAGCTATACACATTCAGTAGGTAACACTGTATATATAATAACAGAATAGCTATAAACATTCAGTAGGTAACACTGTATATATAATAACAGAATAGCTATAAACATTCAGTAGGTAACACTGTATATATAATAACAGAATAGCTATACACATTCAGTAGGTAACACTGTATATATAATAACAGAATAGCTATACACATTCAGTAGGTAACACTGTATATATAATAACAGAATAGCTATACACATTCAGTAGGTAACACTGTATATATAATAACAGAATAGCTATACACATTCAGTAGGTAACACTGTATATATAATAACAGAATAGCTATACACATTCAGTAGGTAACACTGTATATATAATAACAGAATAGCTATACACATTCAGTAGGTAACACTGTATATATAATAACAGAATAGCTATAAACATTCAGTAGGTAACACTGTATATGTAATAACAGAATAGCTATAAACATTCAGTAGGTAACAATGTATATATAATAACAGAATAGCTATAAACATTCAGTAGGTAACACTGTATATATAATAACAGAATAGCTATACACATTCAGTAGGTAACACTGTATATATAATAACAGAATAGCTATAAACATTCAGTAGGTAACACTGTGTATATAATAACAGAATAGCTATAAACATTCAGTAGGTAACACTGTATATATAATAACAGAATAGCTATACACATTCAGTAGGTAACACTGTATATATAATAACAGAATAGCTATAAACATTCAGTAGGTAACACTGTATATATAATAACAGAATAGCTATACACATTCAGTAGGTAACACTGTATATATAATAACAGAATAGCTATAAACATTCAGTAGGTAACACTGTATATATAATAACAGAATAGCTATACACATTCAGTAGGTAACACTGTATATATAATAACAGAATAGCTATACACATTCAGTAGGTAACACTGTATATATAATAACAGAATAGCTATACACATTCAGTAGGTAACACTGTATATATAATAACAATAGCTATACACATTCAGTAGGTAACACTGTATATATAATAACAGAATAGCTATACACATTCAGTAGGTAACACTGTATATATAATAACAGAATAGCTATAAACATTCAGTAGGTAACACTGTATATATAATAACAGAATAGCTATAAACATTCAGTAGGTAACACTGTATATATAATAACAGAATAGCTATAAACATTCAGTAGGTAACACTGTATATATAATAACAGAATAGCTATAAACATTCAGTAGGTAACACTGTATATATAATAACAGAATAGCTATACACATTCAGTAGGTAACACTGTATATATAATAACAGAATAGCTATACACATTCAGTAGGTAACACTGTATATATAATAACAGAATAGCTATACACATTCAGTAGGTAACACTGTATATATAATAACAGAATAGCTATACACATTCAGTAGGTAACACTGTATATATAATAACAGAATAGCTATACACATTCAGTAGGTAACACTGTATATATAATAACAGAATAGCTATACACATTCAGTAGGTAACACTGTATATATAATAACAGAATAGCTATACACATTCAGTAGGTAACACTGTATATATAATAACAGAATAGCTATACACATTCAGTAGGTAACACTGTATATATAATAACAGAATAGCTATACACATTCAGTAGGTAACACTGTATATATAATAACAGAATAGCTATACACATTCAGTAGGTAACTGTGAATATAGAAGTAAACATATCAATATTTTCCGTGATAGGGCCCGAAGAGCGCTCTTATAAATATGTGAGAAGAAAAAGAAAAGGAGGGTAAGGGTGATCTGTCATAGAGGAGGAGGGGGAGTAAGGATAGATCATCTAGGAGTAAGACCGCAGAGGGAAGCCTACATCTTATCTTTTTGCTATCATTCTCAATCTCTTCTATCTATTTGTGCTCTGCTTCTTTGGAATGCATCCTATGGGTTTCAGATTGAACAGTAGAAATCTAAACGCCGTTCTACTCACAGTGCATATTCTTCCATTCTTTGGATATAGGTGAGTATATCTAAGGCCACTGACAGAGTGATAGGGGTGTCTCTGGCCCAGTGTCTGGAAATTGCTAATTTGGGGTAGATTTATTTTTGTCATTCTGATTTGGTATTTTTATTATTTTTTAAGTATTGGTCCCAAATATGTTATAGTTCAATAAAGGTGTCCTTGTTCCCTGATTTGTAAGAACTAAAGTCTTCCATTTCTATAAGATGTGTAACCTTATGGGTTGGGGTGTATTTGGATTTCCAGTTTTTAGCAATGAGGGCTTTTAACACCGTTTATCATAATTTGTAGGAGCATACGATTGTGTTGTTGTTGTGGACAAATTGATTTGTTAGTCATTAGGTGATGAGCTGCTATGTCTGGTTGTGGGATTTCGTTGTTGGGACTAGGTCTCCAGCTATTTATGGAAAATTCAGGGTTATCTATAAGTGATGTTAGTGGGGAGGGTCTTGATGATAATTAAGGGTTCTTTTTAATGGCTAGGTCCCACATATGAAGAGTTTCTCTTGTAATAGGGTTAGAGATGTGTCTGGTTAGGTTAGAGAATTGTGGATGCCAACATTTAGTTGCTAAAGTCTGATCCTGATTGGTGTTCTCTTTTACAGTTACCCAAAGTTTATGGTTTCTATGTATCCTCCAGTCCAGAAGTCTCTGTAGGAAGATGGATGTTCTATTTGCTTCTATGGTGCCGATTTATCAAGGTGTCAATCTCGACGCATTTGCGATGGGCTATACGCTCGCCATACATCGCTGGGCACATCTACATTCAAAGGCCTTATTTATCAACAAGCCTGTCAAAAACACGCGCGTCAAGTCCGGCGCGATTAGCATCAGACTATTGATAAATAAGAGTGATCGATGTCGCGGATATCCTTATGTATCAAATGATCTACCCTGAATGTCCATCAAATGAAGACAGTTGTTTCTGTTTTTTCCAACTTTATTTATACCATTTCATTACTGTCCATGAGCAAGCACATTTCTCTAAAGCTAATCTTTTATTTTTCATCTGTTAATGTCTAAGAAATAGCTACATTTATACCTGAACAAACAATAATATCTCATAAAAAGTTATTTTTCTATTTATTTTTTATACAAATATATTTTCACATAAATTAATGTGTATTTGTATTTCTAGAACTCATGATATGCTTATGTTGTTTTTTTCTTGTTTTAAAAATGATTATTAATGCTAGAATTTGTACATATATCGTTGCACATACTTGTATATATATATATATATATATATATATATATATATATATATATATATATATATATGTGTGTTATGTCAGAAATCTTTTGCAAACAGATTTCATGTCCCTAATTTCTTTTTTTTGTTCTAAACAATGTTGTCTTTCATATCTCTGTGTTTATACCTCTATATGTATACAGTGTAAATATATTATTATTCTGAGCAATAATTGTGAATATAACATGTAATCTGGGTATCATATGTATTTATTTGCAAACAATGGATATTTTAAGACCCGGGCCAGTTTTCTTTCTGCACCTGTGTTTCACTTGCTGATTGAAGTCTAGTTTTTCCCAATAAGCTTTATTACGTTTTATAAAAATGACAAACATACATGTATCATGTCAAAAAGAATAGTTTGGCAATACAGTGTAAATACATAAGATATAAGATACTAAAAGTAGTATAATATTGTCGCTTCTAGTTTCTGGTTTACTAATAGGGTGTTTACTGGGTCTGGTTTTTATATAAAATAAAATTACTCTTTTCTTCCCCCTATGAGCTTGTCCTTTTTTGTGTTATTATTTTTCAATGGGCGTAAATAAAAAACATTGTGAAAAGTTGTGGTTCCACAGTAAATATCTTTATAGGAGATTTCTAAACAGAGAGAAGAAAGAAAGAAGAGAGGAAGACAAGAGGAGAAGTAACAAATCTTCATAAAAAAAGGGGAAGGGGGAGAGGGGAGTAAGGATATTTACGCAAGAGGATGGTACAATCTTTTTTGGCCTTTGTTGCAAATCGCTAGCATCCTTTCATGAGTCAGTTGATGTATTTTTAAGTAGTGATATCTCTCTAATGTTAGGATATCAGCAACCTTCTCCAGTCCTGTTCAGAAGGTATATTTAATGTTTTCCAATATTTTGGAATAAGCTTTGTGGCTGCATTATCAATAGGAGTGCTTGATTAGCTGTGCCAGTTATTTTAGGTAGTGAGCAAAATAAGAGGGTTTCTGGGGTGCTTGGGATCTGAGTATCTAAAATCTCAGATATAGGGGCCAATTTATCAAGCTTCGTATGGAGCTTGATGCCCCGTGTTTTCGCTGCTTCATAACCTGTCCGCCTGCTCTGAGGCAGCGGACAGAAATCAACCTGATCGAATACGATCGGGTTGATTGACACCCCCTGCTAGAGGCCGATTGGCGGCGAATCTGCAGGGGGCGGTATTGCACCAGCAGTTCACAAGAACTGCTGGTGCAATGATAAATGCCGACAGCGTATGCTGTCGGCATTTATCGATGTGCAGTGAACATGATACACTACATTGTATCATGTCCGCTCGCACTATAATAAATATACCTCATAGAGTAAAAGACGTCTGTCCAAAACTTTTTCAGTCTCGGGCAGGCACACCATATATGGAGAAGAGAGCCCTCTTCTCCACAGCCTCTCCAGCAAGTGACGCTCAATGTGGGAAACATTTTGTGTAGTCTTGTTGGAGTGAGGTACCATCTACACAAGAATTTTATGTGTATTTCTTGTATTATTGCAGAGACAGAGGACCGTTTAGTTATTTTAAAAGCTTTGATCCAAGTTTCAATTTCAATGACCTGGCTTCCTCTCTTTGCCTGAAGTCTAGTTTTAAACACCACTCCTACACAGGTGTTAAAAAATGGGCTGGCATTTCTTAATGAAAATGAAATTCAAGAGAAGAAAATAGGATGACAGTAAAGAGGTGATTTTAATTTTTGCTGTATCTGATTCATGACAGTTTAATAATGTTAGGTGGACTATCCCTTTGAGCTATCATCTTAAGATTATATTGAATCAAACATCATTCGATTATTAAAATCATTGCCAAAAATATTACACTGTGTGGCCTAATGTCACCATCAATGTTTATCTTTAATACTAATTTCACATACACATACTTTTAAAGTATAATACACAATGTAACAAATGGCACTTACAAGTTCTGATGAGTGATCAATGACACAAGTACAGAGCAATTTGATTCGTTAGTGATAGTATAAAATGTATATTTAAATCAGATTGGCTGATTTCATTAATCACGTGATTATGCATTTCCTAATAAAAAGTGGTGGAAAAGTTTACTAGTTTGTGGGTTGTTTAGGAGTTTCAGTATTGCGTCAAATTTGATGCAAAGTATTGCTTCAAATTTGGTGCGAGTATTGTATCAAATATGATGCAAATTGGAGAGTGGGACTTGTATTACGTGCGTTAAACATGGTGCAAATAGATTTATACAAAAAAGGAAGTTAGCTATATTATGTAATATATTTATTTCATTTTTAACCCTATAAGCAATACTTCGTACCAAATTCTAAGCAATACTTTGCACCAAATTTGAAGCAATAATATTGTCCCCTTGCTTTGTAAAGAACTCAATGACAGAGAGACAAAGATGTAATATAACCCATAAGTAGGGTAACATCTCCCTACTTGATTTTATTTAGTAATAAAAGCAGATCTGGGTTTCTGTTTGTCAACTTAAAAGGACATGACACCCATATTTTGTCTTATAATTTAGAAAGAGTATACAATGTTAATCAACTTTCTAATTTACTTTTATTATCTAAAATGCTTCATTCTATTGCAGCATCGAACATAACCTTTCCGTGTTTTTAGACTCCCTTTGATTTCTATGGCATTCACGGCCTCAAAGGTGGCGGTTTGAAAAATAGGTATGCTGCGTTGGAATTGACGCGAGTGTACCTGTTAAATGTTTGATAAATTGGAAAGAGGTCAAATAGAGTCAAATGTGTATTACGCTAGAATAAAACAAGCATCGATTTGTATCGTATTGATCTTGCGGGAGCGTATATTATGTTGAACATTTTAACATTTGACAATGTTGACACTTTGTTAACTACGGCAGATCAAATTTGTGTCAAATTTGATGCGGAATTCCAGCATATTATCAGTTGAAGCATTGATAAATTGGCCCCTAAGTCTGGTATAGCGAGTTCTCCCTGGGATTTAGTTAGTGACATTGAGGTTTTGTTAATTCTAGGGGGACGGTTATTCCACACAAAAGGGCTGAACATAGATTGAATTTTTGGGATATAACTATGGGGTAATCAGGATGAATAGGGTCTGTAGGATGTATAGCAATTGAGGGAACACATTAATTTTTATGGTGTTGAACCATCCCATCCAGGAAAGCTTCTTTGCTCTCCAGGAAGAAAGGTCTTGAGTAATAGCTGCTTAGATTGAGATTTAGTTTAACTGAAATACATCATCTAGAGTTTCGGACAAATTTATTCCCAAGTATTTCAGGGAGTCATTGCACCACATAAAACGACATGATTTTTTGATTCTGTACTCCATTTGGAGGAGTAGGGATATGCCCATTATTTCTGATTTGGAATAATTTACTAGGAAATTGGTAAGTCATTTGAACACATGAAGTTCTTTCATTAAAATGGGGATTGATTTCTCTGGTTTTGTGAGGGAAAAGACCACGTCATCCGCGAACAAGGATAGTTTGTATTCTTCTCCTAATACTGATAAGCCCGAGATCTCTCCGTTATCCCTTACCTTTGTGGCTAATGTTTCAATGAAGCAGGCAAATAGCGCGGGGGGGGGGGGGGGACACAACGGAAAATTCTTTCTGGTGCTGTTTGTAATCTGGAATGTTGGGGATAAGACCCCATTGATTGCTATTTGCGCTTTGGGGAAGGAGTATAATGCGAAAATACAGTTCAGTATGCGTTCTCCTAGGCCGAAAGTTTCCAGAGTAGATCTCAGATAAGACCAACTGACCCTATCAAAGGCCTTTTCGGCATCTGTTGGAAATAGTTTGTTTACTCCTGTTTTGGGCGTGCCAGATCATGTGAAAATTACGCATGGTGTTATCCTTGGCCTTACGAATTGGGACAAATCCTACCAAATCTTGGTGTACTATTGTGGGTAATAACGGATTTATAAAATTTGTGTCTGAGTTCAGCAGCGATATTGGGCGGGTAATTAGGGATTAGTAGGGCGGATTTGTTCGGTTTGGGGATGACCATGATATGAGTTTGTAAGGCTGTGGTAGGGAATGGTCTCCCATCATCTATACTGTGGAAATAGTCTAAAAGGTAGGGGGTCCGGTTGTCTTTGAATGTTGAGTAGTACGTATTTCCGAAGCCGTCTGGGCCTGGGGCCTTACCCGGGGGTAAAGAGGATACCTGAATTTCCTCTTGGGTTATCTGGGCTTCTAGGAACTCTCTGTTCTTTGGTTATTGATGGTAATTTTAGGGAGGTCAATAATTTTTCAATCTCATCAATGTTAGGTAGTATTGTTGTTTTTCCCAGGTTATATAGTTTCTCATAATATTTTTGAAATGCTAGTGTGATATCTTTAGAGTTTTTCCCATTGTATTCCCATGACATAGTGTTTTTGTGATTTTATCTTTAGTTGTCTTGCTAAAATTTTTGTTTATTAGCTCCTTTGTAGCATATTTTTTTAAGTAGTATGGCTCTACTCTTATTTGCCTAATAAATTGTTAAGTCGAGATTGTTTATGGTCAATACTCTAAATCAGGGAGTGGTTTTTGGGGTATAATTTATGTATTTCTTGCAATTTATTAGGGCCCTCTAATAGGGATGATAAATATTTGTTCTTTTGCTTGATTTGGGCCGATTTCAATGCTATCAATTCCGCTCTTATAACGCATTTGTGGGCATTCCATAGGTGCTGTGATTCTATCTCAGGGGTTTTATTTATTTATACTAAAGTAATCCTGTATAGCATTTTAGATTTGAGTACGAGTAATTGGGTCTCTAATTAGGGAGTCGTCCAATTTCCATACTCTGTCATAGGTCTGGGAGGTTGGCCACTGAAGGTCACACGTAATCATGGCGTGGTCTGACCATGTGAGAGGTTGAATGTCCATGTTAGTGACATAAGACAGGCTAGTGACATCAACCATTATGTAGTCAATCCTGGAGTATGATTAATGAGGGTAGAAAAAGAATGAATAGTTCCTAGTTGTGGGGTGATGGATTCTTCAAGTGTCATGTACCTTCAGGCTAGCAAGGGAAGATTTTATTATCTTAAGAGATTTGATTGGGATTGCGGAGGCCCCTGATGAACAGTCTATGCTAGGGTCTAAAGCGACATTGAGCTCACCCCTATGATCAAAACTCCCCTTTTTACTTCTAGTATCTTGTCACTCAATTTCTGGTAGAAGACGTGAGAGTTACTATTTGGGGCATTAACACTAACTATTGTGATTTGTCGGTGGAACAACATTCCTGACACAATTATATATCTTCTCTATGTATCCCTATAAACATTGGTTTCCCTTAAAGGGAGAGATTTATTTACTAGTATTCCCACCCCGTTGGGTTTAATGTTATGGGACGCGAAAAAGGCTGGTCCAAATTTCCTGGAAGAAACCTTTGGTTCTTGACACCTTTTAAAATGGGTTTCCTGTAATAGGATTACGTCACCTTTTTTCCTTTTGTAATCTCTAATGGCCATGGATCTCTTCTGGGGGAGATTGAAACTTTTAACATTGTGAGAGAGGAGGCGTACAGCTCTAGGCGTTTGAGTCATTGGGGACGGGAAAGGCATGGGAGGGGCCCACCAACCTGTGCATGCAGACGGAGAAAATAAAGAAACATAATATTGTGTTTACATCATAAGACACTTTTTGGGAAAAACCATTAACACTCAGTACATAAACATTTTGAACATAAACTTAAACAACAAATGAGTGTATTGACTACTTCATACACCATAAAGTGGGGAAAGTGTGTTGTCAGTCTCCCTATTCTGTTCCTCAGTAATTTTTCCTGTATGATTTGTGGAGTAAGGTGGAGTCCGGTTAAGAGTTTCATTATGTTGATAACCAGTTTATTTTGAGCTTTACATGGCTATAAGAGGTGTAAAGAGGAGGGAGGAAAGTGAATGATGGGATGAGCTGGCCATATTTCTATACTTGGATGGGGTTGCATACTAAAATTATTTGCCTAGGGCCGTTTAGTACTATGGTCTTATCCAATATCCTTTTTAACTACTATGGCTAGCTCGTTTGAGTGTTTCAATTCACAATCTCAGGGTGTATGCTAGGGTGTACTCTTTATTTAAAATAGTGTGTGTGTGTGCATGTATAAAACTTTGACTAGAATTCAGCAAACCTTAATTATTTATAGTAAGCCTACAATAGAGAATTATTGTCCTATAGACGAAGTAGACTTCTGTTCGTATGATCAGTTCTGGATTCTGATCTCAGGGTTTACAAAGTTCAAAAGAAATACTTGTGGTTCAAAGTTAGTAGTAGGACTTCCGCCGTGTCTAAGGGTCTGATTCTCCTGGAGATGTGGGAGCCGTCTTTCTCCTTTTTGGTTGGTTCTTTATCCAATGGGGGTGTTGTTCTTTGGAATTATTAGGGTTCAGTGTGCCCTGAGGCTGACTGTGGCCCAGTATAGATTCATCCAGTGGTTTGAACGCTATGTTCAGTGTTTTCGTCAGATTATCCAGGTAGTTGAAATTTCTGTAAATGATCCGTGAGCCGCTGTGGTTTATGTGGAGGCTGAACAGAAGACCCCATCTGTACTTGATGTTGTTATCTTGTAGGGTCTTGGTGATCAACCTGATTTCTTTCCTTCTCTGGATGCTATAGGGACTGAAATATTGGAAGATCTGTAGGGAGTGTCTCTGAAATGTGATGGTGGGTCTTTATCTCGCTGCTTGCCACATCACCTCCTTGACAGTATATTTCAGAAATCTGATAATGATATCCCTTGGAGGGGCAGGTGGTTTAGGGGTAGGCCTCAGTGCTCTGTGTGCCTTTTCGATATCTTCATCTTGTAAAGGCTCTGACTGTGGGGAGAGGTGATAGAATAGGTTTTTTACATATATCTTGAGATTGTCCTGACCTATACCTTCTGGGATTCCACTTATTCTTATGTTATTCCTTCTCCCCTGGTTATCAAGGTCCTCCACCTTGTCTTGCAATGATTATATCATTGAGTCTTGTATTGATAGCTGTTGAGTGTGAGCTTACTAAGTTGTTTAGGGTATCTTGGCCTTCTTCTATATAGTCAATTCTTGATCCCATCTCATTTAAATCTCTCTTGAGATCTTTAAGTTCATCTTTTATGAATGTTTTCAGGGATTCTAGGTCAGATTTGGATGGTAGTTCTGCTAATTTTGACTATATAGCTAAATGTGAGTCTTCTGAATTAACTGGGTACATAATTGTAGATTTATGCTGGTTTTGTATTTGCAACTCTGCTAACGAATGTCGCTTGTTCAGTCGAATGGAAAAAGGAGGTTAGTGAAAAAGCTGTGGGCCAAGGTTTGGAGCTTTTAGAGCCTTTTTTATGTCATCCTTATTGCTGACTCACAAGAATGCTCCCTCCGTGTAAGCACTGAGTTGGGGTAATGATAGGGCTTACTTTGCCCACGGACCATAGATATTATAGGTCTCCTGGCAATCTCAGGGGTCGCTATGGGAATTTGTTCTTCTGTTTCTTATTTAAGTGGGCCTGATACTACCCCTTAAGTGGCTTGGTTTATTTGTGGATTGTCATTATTGTGAGGTTATCTGGGCCTTGTCTTGGCTCCTATTAGGTAGGAATCCTCCCTGAGAATTGTGGGTATCGGATTATCCGCTTACTTAATTTATGGTGCTATAAGGGTTCAAGGGCCTATAACATGGTGGTTCGCCCTGCCTTGTGGAGTGTGACGCACCTCTTTAGCGTTCTTGCGCCTCGGCTCCTATCCTGTGCTCTCCACCTCTGTGGATCTGATGACCGCTGCCAAGTATGTTCTGGGCACGTCTATCTCTTAAACCTTTCTCGTTCTCCACTGATCGCTGTAGCCCAGACCGCTGTTATTTTCCCGCATGGGTAGGCTTCGCCCCCTTTTAAATTTATTTTTTATTTATTTTGTGCAACTTTTTTGTCTTGCTTAACAGTTAACCAGAGCTCTGAATTTGTGCTAATCTGAGGCATGTTAAATTTGATTGCGCTCAAGCAAATGCCTTTACTTTCAACTCATAATACATGTACTAGTTCTGTTGCGCTCAAAGAGACGCAAAATACCCCTTATTGCTCAAGATCCACTCATAATCTAGCCCCAAATATATAAATATATACATTATGCACCTTAATATAACTCATGTCAGGTTTAGAGAACATGCATTCATGTGTGCTAAACCCCAAAATAGTTATGAATACTTTAAATCCCAATGTTCTTCCTGGATGGCCTCTCACTACCTAAAGATTAACATGTCTAAGACTGAGCTTCTTCTAAACCCCCTCCTCTAGCTCTATGCTGACTTCTGACTTTTCTATCCCTGTCAACAGCATCAAAATCTCCCCATTGCCCCAAGTCCACTGCCTCACTTGATTCAAATCTATCCTTCATGCCCCACATCTAATCGCTTTCTTTATCCTGCCGCAACCACCTACACAATATTTCCAAGATTTGCCCTTTTTTGAGTGCTAACACCACAAAGCAAATAATCCACTCCTTTGTTATTCCCGACTTGACTACTGCAATAACCTCCTTACTGGCCTTCCTCTTTCCCGCCTCTCCCCCTTCAATCCATCCTAAATGCCTCTGCCAGGCTAATCCACCTTTCCCATCGCTCTGTATCTGCTGCACCTCTCTGTGAGTCCCTTTATTGGCTCCCCATTCACAACAGAATTAAATTCAAATCCTCACCCTTACATACAAAGCTCTCACCAACACCGCTCCCCACTACCTATCCTCTACTCGACAAGTTTACTCCAGCCCACCCACTAAGATCTAACAATGACCTGCTCCTTGCATCTTCAACTATCACCTCTACCACAGAAGTCCTGCAGCACTTACCCTCTGGAACACTCTCCATCGTGCTGTCAGGCTTTGCCCTAAACTTTATTCTTTTAAAGGGATAGGAAAGTCAAAATTAAAGTTGTATAATTCAGATAGACCATGTCATTTCAAGACACGTTTACATTTACTTCTGGATAACAAGAGAATGAAAAAAATGTGACAATAGAATTAAATTGGAAAGTTGTTTTAAAATGGTATGTTCTATCTGAATCATAAAAGAAAATCTTGGGGTTTACTATCCCTTTAAATGCTGCCTGAATACTTTTTTGTTCAGAGAAGCAGCCTACTACCCAACTCAGTAATAAATTAATTCCACTTTCCTAACATTTCCCTCATCTAACTCTGTATTAACTTCTTTCTCACTCTTGCAATCCTCACCTCCTGTTTCTCAACCTCCTACCCATGTAGATTGTAAGCTCCCACGGGAATAGGGCCCTCAATCCCTCCTGTATGTGTTTGCCAAATTTTGTCCTGTCTCTTACAAGTCTTGTATTGTTTTACTTAAATGAATTGTATCCATGGACAGCGCTGCAGAATATTTTGGAGCTTCATAAATAAAGTATAATAATAGAAAAATAATAATATATATATATAATTTTTTTAAATATATATCTATACCTATAGATCTAGATGAATATATACAGGTATAGATATATAGCAAGCAACAAAAGACAAATTCAGCGAGCTCAAAAAAAGTGCATAAGTTTATTGGTAAAAAAACACAGAAAAGAAAGGGGTAAAAAAATATGTAGAGAAAGACGCTATGACCCTTAGCTCCCAGTCGGTCTTACGCGTTTCGGCTGGATACAAGCCTTAATCATAGACCATAAAGGGATATCTGGTTTTCACCCTTAAATAGCCACATAAGTGGATACTAAGGGTAAACAGCTGAGGGTGATAGCGAGTCATAACTTAGAAATAGGACACAATAATCAGTCAACAATATACAAAGTAATTATCTGGAGTATATTACATGTAAGAAACATCCTATGTCTAGATAATGTAAACAAGCAATCTGAGTTTACTAATAATTGTGCAGTGATAATAGATGCTAAACATATTTCCAGGTTAGTGGATAAGGCCAAAGACAGAGATAGGGCAGGGAAACTAGGAATAAGTCATCCTAATTGCGTTGACAAATAAATAAACAAAGTAAGAATAAAAGCTTCCATATAAGCTATGTTAGTTAGAATCTAACTAAACAAATATTCAGTCCCTAGGACAACACTACTTATAATAATGTATATGTATCTTTAAATTTATCTAAGTTGCCAATGATTAATAATATCCTCAACTGCATTGAAGCCTTTGGGGCGTCTGGTTTGCAAGGTAAATATCCAGAAAGCTTCCCTGTGGAAGAGTTTGGACATTTTATCACCTCCCCTAGGGTTATGGGGTATGCTTTCAATTACCTGCCATTTAAAGCTAGCAACAGATTTATTGTGCTCTACTATGAAATGATGTACCAGATCTGACACATCAATTTCTTTATCAATATTATACAGATGTTCCCTAATACGTGAGCGTGCCTCTCGTGAGGTGCACCCAACGTACTGCTTGTTGCAGTCAATACATTCTACTAGGTAAATCATATATTTAGTGCGACAATTAGTACAACTAGAAGAAAGAAAGACCCTCTGTGTAATTCCGGATTGGAATCTGTTAGTGACATTAGTATGACTACATGCAATGCAGCTTGAAAAATGACATTTAAAATGCCCTTTTATTAGAAGCCAACTATTGCCTGTTGCAGAAGTTTTGCTTAACATACTAGGTGCTAAGATATTGCCCAGTGTACGACCCTTTCTAGAGATATAGTTGAAACCATCTGCAGTCAAATTTCTAAGACTATCTTCTCCTGTTAAAACCGGGAGATGTTTACTAATAATCCCGCAGATTTCTGCAAACTGAGGGGTATATGTAGTAATGAAATTTGGTTTAAGACCATCAAACTTCAAATTAGTATGATCTCTCTTGTGCTGTAACATGGTTCTTCTATCTAGTCTATTAACTTATAGAAAGGCTCTGTTGATCACCTTGTGAGAGTAGCCTCTTTCTTAAAGTTGTTTCTTCAGAATGTCTGATTCTTTCATAAAATCAACATCTGATGAACAATTTCTTCTGAGCCTAATAAATTGTCCTTTGGCCACCCCAAAGCCAGTATGCTTGGGATGACAAGACCTTGCATGAAGAATTGAGTTAGACATGATAGGTTTTCTGTATAGTGTAGTTGTTACTCTTGAATTTGTAGGGTCTCCTATTAGATATAAATCCAAATAAGGAATCTTAAATGTATCAAAGGTATATGTGAACTGAAGGTTCAAGTGGTTACTATTTAGATAGATAATGAATTCCTCCATATCCTGTTGAGTTCCTGACCATACAAAAAGAAGATCATCAATATATCTTTTGTATGATCGTATATTATGCCTGTATGGATTTCTATCTCCAAAGACGTGGATCCTCTCCCACCAGCCCATGAAGAGGTTGGGGCGAATTTAGCACCCATGGCGGTCCAACATTTAGTGGACTAGTAGCTCATGTTTCTCAACCTCCTACCCATCTAGATTGTAAGTTCCCACAGGAATAGGGCCCTCAATTCCTCATATAACTATATATATATATATATATATATATATATATAAATATACATCTGTAAGTTCATTTTTTCCTATGCATAGATTGAACGCGTTTACTTGTAATACGTGTGCAAGTTAGCACAGGCGCAATATTGCTTAACGTGACCCGCGCTAACAATAGTGCGCCACTTGGCTGTGGTTTCATCGTCGGCCTGGGGTACCTGCAGTAACTTGTGTGTTGCACAGCTTCCTGTTTAATGTAACACTTCTGTGATGCAGACTTCCTTTTGCAGGTACACAGCTGAATGCACAAGTAAATCGAAGGAACATTTTTTTTATGTGATAATTCTCTTAAATGCATTTTTCATACTCCAGATCCTTTGTGAGAATGAGCAGTGTCAGAGGTACCCCAGGGGCCCAAGGAAAAAGCCTTAAATGGAATTACTCAGCGCAGTGTCAGACTAATTTCTCGTTTGCTTTTCTTTCTAGGTCACTAAAGTTTCAGGGGACTCAGATCTCAGATCTGCACAAAAGTAGATTTTACTCTGTACTGTGGTTTGTAACATAATAAACGTTATACTGGAAATACCAGATTTACTGCTTACACAAAAGGAAACAAGCTTGTAGGAGAGCCGTCTTAAAGGGACATGAAGCCAGATTAAAGGGACATGAAGCAACTGCTGGCTTTGTTGTATTGCAGAGTGTGGTTTAGTTGGGAAATCATTTATTTACATTAAAAGAGACAAACTGATCGTCATAGTTCCTCCTATGGTTAGCAGCCACAGATATAAAGTTATAACAAAATGTATTTATTTGTTACAACATTTTATTATCATCTGAATTCTCATTAGTTACTGCATGTTTAACCCCTGCATAGGTATACTCAGGGGCCACAATACACAGCTGCACTAGATTACGTTACATCTATATCTTGCTCAGGATCTGTAAGCGGATGTTACCATTGGTGGTGTTAAAGGGTCATTATAGTGTTAAAATTACACTTACTTAAAGTCTCACTCGGGACCTGCGGCACATGCCGCTGATACTATCAGTAGTGCTATGCTCATGACCAGCAGTACTCTGCGGGTTCCAAACAGGACTTTTATCTATAATGAACTCATTTGTGGGGGTTAAACAACAGCATTGCTAGTGTTAAAATCTAATGGTCTAATGGATTAGAGCTTGTCATAAATTAGAGATGTAAAGTGTTAAACCATTCAGCTGGTGTAAAGAGTTATCGGCTTTTGTTTTTCACCCAGTTGATTTACTTCCTCATTCTGTTCTATAACTGCATGAAAATATTGTCACGTGTTAAGCTTAACCCTCCCCATATTTTCATTTAATCTCAAGCAACTTGTTCATTTATACACAAATATACATTTGCTAAGCTAATTGCCTCACATCTATGTCAGACTCTTATGTATAGTTACTTAAAGGGACAATTAAACACCTGTTTTTGTGTAAAATTTGACACTTCCTGGGGAAGCCAAAAGCAAATTCCAGAGCTCTGTCCCACATTTTGCCGGAGTGTTACGGCTAGAAGCTCTGCTGTCTTTCTCACCACTTCCCCTCTTGGGCAAATAACCCGACTCCCCCAGATTCCCCCAAGTCCAGCTAGAGCCTGTCCACATTAACCTACCCTCTGGTACCAGCTCCACTCACAAAATAACTCTTGGACCAGGAAAGTGTCCTGCTGGGAGGTATGAAATTCCTATTGCAATGTCACACGTGCCTGTCATTGTTCTGCGTATAAGTGGTAAGGTTTTCACTTCTGCAGCAACAACACAAGGGTGTGCAGTTGCATTGTCAGTGGGGGCCCAGTGGGGGGCACTGCCTCCCCAACATAATTGCTGCCCCCCCCATGTGCCCCCCAACTGGGATCATCACTCGGTTTTCCCACCACCTCCCTGTACAGGATTACTTATATTTAATTTGTCCTCGCCCACAGACCTCCTGACCGTAATTACTTAAGTTTTGACGTTCACAGCACCCCCAGCGCCCTCATAAAACTCAGCCACTGGTCATAAACTCACACACAAGCACGGGTGGCCCCTGGGAAGTGCCCCCCAATAATTATGTAAGGATGATCGTGTTGCTGCCTTTCAAATTTACTCAACCGAAGCCTCATTTTTAAAAGCCGAAAAGTAGAAACAGATCCAGTAGAATGAGCTGTAATATGTTTTGGAGGATATTTCTGCAGAAGCATGTTGTTAGTATTCAATAAAGAGACCGTTACTGCCAATTAATTCTCCAAGTACCAATAGACAATAAAACCGGTTACAGTCTATAGTGAATATTGTAATGTGTGGTAAAAAAATAAGCCCCCTGGCTATAATGTAACATGATGTACTTGCTAATAGCCTGCGGGCTATGTGAGTGTTGAAACAGCCTTACCTGACAGGCACCCACTCCACTGCTTACCAGCCTTTCAGTAGATAGGTCATCTAATGCTAAGTACATTACAGCAGAGGATTTAAGTGAAGAGTAAACCAATAGACAGGTCCCATTCACCTTTTACATACTAGGGGTTAACCCATAGACAGGTCCATTCCCTTATGACATACATGGGGTTAACCAATAGACAGGCCCCATCCCCCTATGACATACACAAAGTTAACCATTCCATAATACACACAAGAATTAACCAAAAGACAGGTCCCATTCACCTATGACATACAAGAGGTTAACCAAAAGACAGGTCCCATTTCCCTATTACATACAAGGGGTTAACCCATAAACAGGTCTTATTTCCCTATTACATACAAGGGGTTAACCAATAGACAGGTCCCAATTCCCTATTACATACAAGGGGTTAACCCATAAACAGATCTCATTTCCCTATTACATACAAGGGGTTAACCCATAAACAGGTATCATTTCCCTATTACATACAAGGGGTTAACCAATAGACAGGTCCCATTCACCTGTGACATACAAGAGGTTAACCAATAGAGAGGTCCCATTCCCCTATGACATACAAGGGGTTAACCAATAGACAGGTCCCATTCCTGTATGACATACAAGGGGCTAACCAATAGGCAGGTCCCATTCCCCTATGACATACAAGGGGTTAACCAATAAACAGGTCCCATTTACCTATTACATGCAAGCGGTTAACCAATAGACAGGTCCCATTCCCCTATCACATACAAGGGGTTAACCCATAAACAGGTCCCATTTCCCTATTGCATACAAGGGGATAACCAATAGACAGGTCCCATTCACCCATCACATACAAGGGGTTAACCAATAGACAGGTCCCATTCACCCATCACGTACAAGGGGTTAACCAATAGACAGGTCCCATTCACCCATCACATACAAGGGGTTAACCCATAGACTGGTCACAATCTCCTATGACATACAAGGGGTTAACCAATAAACAGGTCCCATTTACCTATTACATACAAGGGGTTAACCCATAAACAGGTCTCATTTCCCTATTACATACAAGGGGTTAACCAATAGACAGGCCCCATCCCCCTATTATATACTATGGGTTAACCAATAGAAAGGTCCCATTCACCTATTACATACAAGGGGTTAACCCATAGACAGGTCCCATTCTCCTATTACATACAAGGGGTTAACCAATAGACAGGTCCCATTCACCTATTACATACAAGGGGTTAACCAATAGACAGGACCCATTCTCCTATTACATACAAGGGGTTAACCAATAGACGGGTACCATTCATCTATTACATATAACTGGTTAACCAATAGACAGGTCCATTCCCTTATGACATACACAGGGTTAACCAATAGACAGATACCATTTCCCTATAACATACAAGGGGTTAATCCATAGACAGGTCCCATTTTCCTATGACATACAATGGGTTAACCCACAGACAGGTCCCATTTCACTATGACATACAATGGGTTAATCCATAAACAGGTCCAATTTCACTATTGCATACAAGGGGTTAACCCATAGGCAGGTCCCATTCTCCTATTACATAAAAGGGGTTAACCAATAGAAAGGTCCCATTCACCTATTACCTACAAGGGGTTAACCAATAGACATGTCCTATTCACCTATTACATACAAGGGGTTAACCAATAGACAGGTCCCATTCACCTTTTACATACAAGGGGTTAACCCATAGACAGGTCCATTCCCTTATGACATACACAGGGTTAACCAATAGACAGATACCATTTCCCTATAAAACATAAGAGGGTAACCCATAGACAGGTCCCATTTCACTATTACATACAAGGAGTTAACCAATAGACAGGTCCCATTCACCTATTACATACAAGGGGTTAACCAATAGACAGGTACCATTCACCTATTAAAAAACAAGGGATTAACCAATAGACAGGTCCCATTCACCCATCACATACACAGGGTTAACCCATAGACTGGTCACATTCCCCTATGACATACAAGGGGTTAACCAATAAAACAGGTCCCATTGACCTATTACAAACAAGGGGTTAACCAATAGACAGGTCCCATTCCCTTATTGCATACAAGGGGTTAACCCATAATCAGGTCTCATTTCCCTATTACATACAAGGGGTTAACCAATAGACAGGTCCCATTCACCTATAACATACAAGGGGTTAACCAATAGACAGGTCCCATTCACCTATGACATACAAGGGGTTAAAAAATAGACAGGTCACATTCACCTATTACATACAAGGGGTTAACCAATAGACAGGTCACATTCACCTATTACATACAAGGGGTTAACCTATAAACAGGTCCCATTTTTCTATGGCATACAATGGGTTAACCCACCGACAGGTCCCATTTCACTATGACATACAAGTGGTTAACCAATAGACAGGTCCCATTCACTTATTACATACAAGGGGTTAACCAATAGACAGGTCCCATTCACCTATTACATACAAGGGGTTAACCAATAGACAGGTCCCATTCACCTGTGACATACAAGAGGTTAACCAATAGAAGGGTCCCATTCACATTTTACATACAAGGGGTTAACACATAGACAGGTCCATTACCTTATGACATACACAGGGTTAAGCAATAGACAGGTCCCATTTCCCTTTTACATACAAGGGGTTAACCCATAAACAGGTACTATTTATCTATTGCATACAAGGGGTTAACGCATAAATAGGTCTCATTTCCCTATTACATACAAGGGGTTAAACAATAGACAGGTCCCATTCCCTTATTATATACAAGGGGTTAACCAATAGGTCCCATTCACCTATGACATACAAGGGGTTAACCAATAGACTGGTCCCATCCCCCCTATTATATACTATGGGTTAACCAATAGACAGATCCTATTCACCTATTATATACAAAGGGTTAACCCATAAACAGGTACTATTTCCCTATTGCATACAAGGAGTTAAAACCATAAACAGGTCTAATTTCCCTATTACATACAAGAGGTTAAACGGGTACCATTCATCTATTACATACAGGGGTTAACCAATAGACAGGTACCATTCATCTATTACATATAAGGGGTTAACCAATAGACAGGTCCCATCCACCTATTACATACAGGGGCTAACCAATAGACAGGTCCTATTCACCTATTACATACAAGGGGTTAACCAATAGACAGGTCTCATTCACCTATTACATACAAGGGGTTAACCCACAGATAGGTCCCATTCACCTATTACATACAAGGGGTTAACCAATAGACAGGTCCCATTCACCTATTACATAAAAGGGGTTAACCCACAGACAGGTCCCATTCACCTATTACATACAAGGGGTTAACCAATAGACAGGTCCCTTTTACCTATTACATACAAGGGGTTAACCAATAGACAGGTCCCATTAACCTATTACATACAAGGGGTTAACCAATAGACAGGTTCCATTCACCTATAACATACAAGGGGTTAACCCACAGACAGGTCCCATTCACCTATTACATACAAGGGGTTAACCAATAGACAGGTCCCATTCACCTATAACATACAAGGGGTTAACCCACAGACAGGTCCCATTCACCTATTACATACAAAGGGTTAACTCACAGACAGGTCCCATTCACCTATAACATACAAGGGGTTAACCAACAGACAGGTCACATTCACCTATTACATACAAGGGGTTAACCCACAGACAGGTTCCAGGGGTTAACCAATAGACAGGTTCCATTCACCTATTGCATACAAGGGGTTAACCCACAGACAGGTCCCATTTCCCTATTACATTCAAGGGGTTAACCAATAGATAGGTCCCATTCACCTATTACATACAAGGGGTTATCCAATAGACAGGTCCCATTTCCCTATTACATACAAGGGGTTAACCAATAGGACAGGTCCCATTCACCTATTACATACAAGGGGTTAACCCCACAGACAGGTCCCATTCACCTATTACATACAAGGGGTTAACCCACAGACAGGTCCCATTCACCTATTACATACAAGGGGTTAACCCACAGACAGCTCCCATTCACCTATTACATACAAGGGGTTAACCCACAGACAGGTCCCCATTCACTTATTACATACAAGGGGTTAACCAATAGACAGGTCCCATTCACCTATTACATACAAGGGGTTAACCCATAGAGAGGTCCCATTCACCTATTACATACAAGGGGTTAACCAATAGACTGGTCATATTAACCTATTACATACAAGGGGTTAACCCCCAGACAGCTCTCATTCACCTATTACATACAAGGGCTTAACCCACAGACAGGTCCCATTCACTTATCACATACAAGGGGTTAACCAATAGACAGGTCCCATTCACCTATTGCATACAAGGGGTTAACCCATAGACAGGTCCCATTCATCTATTACATACAAGGGGTTAACCCATAGAGAGGTCCCATTCACCTATTACATACAAGGGGTTAACTAATAGACGGGTACCATTCATCTATTACATACAGGGGTTAACCAATAGACAGGTACCATTCATCTATTACATATAAGGGGTTAACCAATAGACAGGTCCCATTCACCTATTACATACAGGGGCTAACCAATAGACAGGTCCTATTCACCTATTACATACAAGGGGTTAACCAATAGACGGGTACCATTCACCTATTACATACAAGGGGTTAACCCACAGACAGGTCCCATTCACCTATTACATACAAGGGGTTAACCAATAGACAGGTCCCATTCACCTATTGCATACAAGGGGTTAACCCATAGACAGGTCCCATTCACCTATTACATACAAGGGGTTAACCCATAGAGAGGTCCCATTCACCTATTACATACAAGGGGTTAACCAATAGACAGGTCCCATTCACCTATTACATACAAGGGGTTAACCCACAGACAGGTCCCATTCCTTTATTATGTACAAGGGGTTAACCAATAGACAGGTCCCATTTCCCTATTACATACAAGGGGTTAACCAATAGACAGGTCCCATTCACCTATTACATACAAGGGGTTAACCCACAGACAGGTCCCATTCACCTATTACATACAAGGGGTTAACCCACAGACAGGTCCCATTCCCCTATTATATACAAGGGGTTAACCAATAGACAGGTCCCATTCACCTATTGCATACAAGGGGTTGACCAATAGACATGTCCTATTCACCTATTACATACAAGGGGTTAACCCACAGACAGGTCACATTCACCTATTACATACAAAGGGTTAACTCACAGACAGGTCCCATTCACCTATAACATACAAGGGGTTAACCAACAGACAGGTCACACTCACCTATTACATACAAGGGGTTAACCCCACAGACAGGTCCCATTCACCTATTACATACAAGGGGTTAACCCACAGACAGGTTCCATTCACTTATTACATACAAGGGGTTAACCAACAGACAGGTCCCATTCACCTATTAGATACAAGGGGTTAACCAATAGACAGGTTCCATTCACCTACTGAATACAAGGGATTAACCCATAGACAGGTCCCATTCACCTATTACATACAAGGGGTTAACCCATAGAGAGGTCGATTCACCTATTACATACAAGGGGTTAACCAATAGACAGGTCCCATTCACCTATTACATACAAGGGGTTAACAAATAGATGGGTACCATTCATCTTTTACATACAAGGGGTTAACCCACAGACAGGTCCCATTCACTTATTACAAACAAAGGGTTAACTCAGACAGGTCCCATTCACCTATTACATACAAGGGGTTAACCCACAGACAGCTCCCATTCACCTATTACATACAAGGGGTTAACCCACAGACAGGTCCCATTCACCTATTACATACAAGGGGTTAACAAATAGATGGGTACCATTCATCTTTTACATACAAGGGGTTAACCCACAGACAGGTCCCATTCACTTATTACAAACAAAGGGTTAACTCAGACAGGTCCCATTCACCTATTACATACAAGGGGTTAACCCACAGACAGCTCCCATTCACCTATTACATACAAGGGGTTAACCCACAGACAGGTCCCATTCACTTATTACATACAAGGGGTTAACCAATAGACAGGTCCCATTCACCTATTGCATACAAGGGGTTAACCCATAGACAGGTCCCATTCATCTATTACATACAAGGGGTTAACCCATAGAGAGGTCTCATTCACCTATTACATACAAGGGGTTAACCAATAGACTGGTCCCATTCACCTATTACATACAAGGGGTTAACCCACAGACAGGTCCCATTCACCTATTAAATACAAGGGGTTAACTAATAGACGGGTACCATTCATCTATTACATACAAGGGGTTAACCCATAGAGAGGTCCCATTCTCCTATTACATACAGGGGTTAACCAATAGACAGGCACCATTAATCTATTACATATAAGGGGTTAACCAATAGACAGGTCCCATCCACCTATTACATAGAGGGGCTAACCAATAGACAGGTCCCATTCACCTATTACATACAAGGGGTTAACCAATAGACGGGTACCATTCACCTATTACATACAAGGGGTTAACCCACAGACAGGTCCCATTCACCTATTAGATACAAGAGGTTATCCAATAGACAGGTCCCATTCACCTATTGCATACAAGGGGGTTAACCCATAGACAGGTCCCATTCACCTATTACATACAAGGGGTTAACCCATAGAGAGGTCCCATTCACCTTTTACATAAAAGGGGTTAACCAATAGACAGGTCCCATTCACCTATTACATACAAGGGGTTAACCAATAGATACGTCCCATTCACCTATTACATACAAGGGGTTAACCAATAGACAGGTCCCATTTCCCTATTACATACAAGGGGTTAACCAATAGACAGGTCCCATTCACCTATTACATACAAGGGGTTAACCCACAGACAGGTCCCATTCACCTATTACATACAAGGGGTTAACCCACAGACAGGTCACATTCACCTATTACATACAAGGGGTTAACCCACAGACAGGTCCCATTCACTTATTACATACAAGGGGTTAACCCACAGACAGGTTCCATTCACTTATTACATACAAGGGGTTAACCCATAGAGAGGTCCCATTCATCTATTATATACAAGGGGTTAACCAATAGACAGGTCCCATTTCCCTATTACATACAAGGGGTTAACCAATAGACAGGTCCCAATTCCCTATTACATAGAAGGGGTTAACCAATAGACAGGTCCCATTTCCCTATTACATACAAGGGGTTAACCAATAGACAGGTCCCATTTCCCTATTACATACAAGGGGTTAACCAATAGACAGGTCCCAATTCCATATTACATACAAGGGGTTAACCCACAGACAGGTCCCATTCACCTATTACATACAAGGGGTTAACCCACAGACAGGTCCCATTCACCTATTACATACAAGGGGTTAACCCACAGACAGGTCCCATTTCCCTATTACATACAAGGGGTTAACCCACAGACAGGTCCCTATTCACCTATTACATACAAGGGGTTAACCCACAGACAGGTCCCATTCACCTATTACATACAAGGGGGTTAACCCACAGACAGGTCCCATTCACCTATTACATACAAGGGGTTAACCCACAGACAGGTCCCATTCACCTATTACATACAAGGGGTTAACCCACAGACAGGTCCCATTCACCTATTACATACAAGGGGTTAACCCACAGACAGGTCCCATTCACCTATTACATACAAGGGGTTAACCAATAGACAGGTCCAATTCACCTATTACATACAAGGGGTTAACCCACAGACAGGTCCCATTCACCTATTACATACAAGGGGTTAACCCACAGACAGGTCCCATTCACCTATTACATACAAG
The DNA here is from genome assembly GCF_027579735.1 of Bombina bombina. Taxonomy (NCBI): domain Eukaryota; kingdom Metazoa; phylum Chordata; class Amphibia; order Anura; family Bombinatoridae; genus Bombina; species Bombina bombina. The sequence continues at coordinate 1,272,112,564 of NC_069501.1, forward strand.
GGGTTAACCCACAGACAGGTCCCATTCACCTATTACATACAAGGGGTTAACCAATAGACAGGTCCCATTCACCTATTACATACAAGGGGTTAACCCACAGACAGGTCCCATTCACCTATTACATACAAGGGGTTAACCAATAGACAGGTCCCATTCACCTATTACATACAAGGGGTTAACCAATAGACAGGACCCATTCTCCTATTACATACAAGGGGTTAACCCACAGACAGGTCCCATTCACCTATTACATACAAGGGGTTAACCCATAGAGAGGTCCCATTCACCTATTACATACAAGGGGTTAACCCATAGAGAGGTCCCATTCCCTTATTACATACAAGGGGTTAACCAATAGACAGGTCCCATTCACCTATTACATACAAGGGGTTAACCCATAGAGAGGTCCCATTCACCTATTACATACAAGGGGTTAACCCACAGACAGGTCCCATTCACCTATTACATACAAGGGGTTAACCCACAGACAGGTCCCATTCACCTATTACATACAAGGGGTTAACCCACAGACAGGTCCCATTCACCTATTACATACAAGGGGTTAACCAATAGACAGGTCCCATTCCCTTATTATATACAAGGGGTTAACCAATAGACAGGTCCCATATACAAGGGGTTAACCAATAGACAGGTCCATTCACCTTTTATATACAAGGGGTTAACCAATAGACAGGTCCCATATACAAGGGGTTAACCAATAGACAGGTCCATTCACCTTTTATATACAAGGGGTTAACCAATAGACAGGTCCATTCACCTTTTATATACAAGGGGTTAACCAATAGACAGGTCCATTCACCTTTTATATACAAGGGGTTAACCAATAGACAGGTCCCATATACAAGGGGTTAACCAATAGACAGGTCCATTCACCTTTTATATACAAGGGGTTAACCAATAGACAGGTCCCATATACAAGGGGTTAACCAATAGACAGGTCCCATTACCATGTGACATAGAAGGGGTTAAACTTAGACAAACACCATACACGTTTATAAAACTGAAGTCATATACAATACTATATATACTGTATATAAATATGAAGGGATGATGACGTCAGAACAAAACGTCAGTCCAAACTCACTAATGACGTGCCTCTTACCTCAGGTAGGCGCGCCTAAACATCACGTGACCCCAGATCTAGTTTTTTTTTTAGCCCCTCCTTTTGTCTTCTCCGAGTGACGTCACATGCTGGCTGGTGGGGGAGGAGCCGGTGAGGGAGCCTGCACTGCAAGAGATTGAGAAGCAACAGCGGTCGGGGAACACGGAGCCGGGTGAGTATAAGCGCGCTACCGGGCGCGTGACTGACACCGGGCTACGGCTGATGTACTGTGTGACTAACCCCGGCTACGGGAGAGGCAGTGAGTCACAGACACGCAGGGCTCTAGGATCTGACTAACACTGGGTGACACAGCCGGGGAGAGAGGCTGACGCTGGATCACTGTGAGAGGGACAAATAGCATGACAGCAGAGGGACATATGAGTGACAAGTGTATGGACACTTGGTGCATGTGTAAGGGGCAGGTGAGGTGACACTGGGTGCATGTGTGAGGGGACAGCTGAGGGGACACTGAGTGCATGTGTGAGGGTGACAGCTGAGGGGACACTGGGTGCGTGTGTAAGGGGCAGGTGAGGTGACACTGGGTGCATGTGTGAGGGGACAGGTGAGGTGACACTGGGTGCATGTGTGAGGGGACAGCTGAGGGGACACTGAGTGCATGTGTGAGGGTGACAGCTGAGGGGACACTGGGTGCGTGTGTAAGGGGCAGGTGAGGTGACACTGGGTGCATGTGTGAGGGGACAGCTGAGGGGACACTGAGTGCATGTGTGAGGGTGACAGCTGAGGGGACACTGGGTGCGTGTGTAAGGGGCAGGTTAGGTGACACTGGGTGCATGTGTGAGGGGACAGGTGAGGTGACACTGGGTGCATGTGTGAGGGGACAGGTGAGGTGACACTGGGTGCGTGTGTAAGGGGCAGGTTAGGTGACACTGGGTGCATGTGTGAAGGGACAGGTGAGGTGACACTGGGTGCATGTGTGAAGGGACAGGTGAGGTGACACTGGGTGCATGTGTAAGGGGACAGATGAGGGGACACTGGGTGCATGTGTGAGGGGACAGGTGAGGTGACACTGGGTGCATGTGTGAGGGGACAGGTGAGGTGACACTGGGTGCATGAGTGAGGGGACAGGTGAGGTGACACTGGGTGCATGTGTGAGGGGACAGGTGAGGTGACACTGGGTGCATGTGTGAGGGGACAGGTGAGGTGACACTGGGTGCATGTGTGAGGGGACAGGTGAGGTGACACTGGGTGCATGTGTGAGGGGACAGGTGAGGTGACACTGGGTGCATGTGTGAGGTGACACTGGGTGCATGTGTGAGGGGACAGGTGAGGGGACACTGGGTGCATGTGTGAAGGGACAGGTGAGGTGACACTGGGTACATGTGTAAGGGGACAGGTGAGGGGACACTGGGTGCATGTGTGAGGGGACAGGTGAGGGGACGCTGGGTGCATGTGTGAGGGGACAGGTGAGGTGACGCTGGGTGCATGTGTGAGGGGACAGGTGAGGTGACGCTGGGTGCATGAGTGAGGGGACAGGTGAGGTGACGCTGGGTGCATGAGTGAGGGGACGCTGGGTGCATGTGTGAGGGGACAGGTGAGGTGACGCTGGGTGCATGAGTGAGGGGACAGGTGAGGTGACGCTGGGTGCATGAGTGAGGGGACAGGTGAGGTGACGCTGGGTGCATGAGTGAGGGGACAGGTGAGGTGACGCTGGGTGCATGAGTGAGGGGACAGGTGAGGTGACGCTGGGTGCATGAGTGAGGGGACAGGTGAGGTGACGCTGGGTGCATGAGTGAGGGGACAGGTGAGGGTGACGCTGGGTGCATGAGTGAGGGGACAGGTGAGGTGACGCTGGGTGCATGTGTGAGGGGACAGGTGAGGTGACGCTGGGTGCATGTGTGAGGGGACAGGTGAGGTGACATGGGCTGAATGTATGAAGGAAGTAGTGAGATGGTAACGGTGAGGGACAGTGTAGGGACAGTACAAGTGGGGAGGTGTTGGGGATGATACTTGGTGAGTGTGTGAGGGGACAAATTGGATTAGGGGGGCAGGCAAGTTGACACTTGGGGACAAACTGGGGAACAGTGTAGGCACAGTGGATAGGTAAAGTGACGCTAGGGACTCCCAGGGTGATATTAGCTGAATGTGTGAGGAATTGAAGCAGATGAACTTCTGGTCCCACATACGCCTTGAGCCCACAGACCCACTTACCTCTGAATGTGTGCACGTTACTGGCCCACCCGAGGGACATAAAACCCTCATTTGTTATTTCATGATTCAGATAGAGCAGCAATTTAAAGCAATGTTCTTATTTACTCCTATTTTTTTTCTTCATTCTCTTGCTATATTTATTTGAAAAAGCTGGACTGTAAGCATAGGAGTCGGCCCATTTTTGGTTCAGCGCCTGGATAGCGCCTGCTGATTGGTGGATAAATGTATTTTCATTTCTGTACTTATCCCCCTATCTGGTTATGTAACTGCTAATTAAGGTCACACCCCATACTTACCCCTGTATCTGTGTTATGAGGCTGCGCACACCGTTACCTGACCCTATGCATTTTCTCTTCTAGCGAGGATCTCACCTGGAATGAGGAGGTATCTGCAGCAGACCCCCGAGGTGACGCTGCCATGGAGCAGTTTCACGAGCTAAACTGCTGTGTAGCCTGAGAGACAGACTAAGAGGCTGGCATAGAGTGTGATACCTTATACCCAGGACTGCTGCGTACTCTCTGGTGACTGAAGAGGGAGTCATTTTATAAATATATATTTTTTATACTTTTCTTTGCTGCTGCTATTTGGACACACAATATTTGGATGCTTCTGAAGAGCTGACAAGGGATATATTATAAAATATAGATATTTTTTTGCTACAAACCCAAGATGGATTTATGGTCCCGGACCGTTGTTTGGATTTTATGCACATCATTTTTACAGCAGGGACAAGCTGACAAACCTACAGGAGCCCCCCCAGAGACGTCTTTAAAAGAAGGTAAGATCTGGGTACCATGCCCCCCCCCCCGTGGCTGCCATACATGGCTGTGTGACCTTGTGTTGGGTATCTGGTAGGATAAGACTATCTGGGGATCTAAGTACAATTACACTAGTTACTATTATATGAGCTAGAGGACGTTTTTAGCAGCTACTAAACTTCTGTTGAAAATTTGGTAAAATATTACCCTGTATAATACACTTTATCAGCGACATAGAACTCAAAACTGAATACTCTGTACATTTAATTTATATTTATTACTGTGTTTGTTTGTTTTTGTACAGTAACTTGCATTCACTCTAAAAACTGTCTAATGAGGCTGGAGTTCAGGTGCCATACTTAAGTATGCTGCAAAGGGACTGAACCATCTTCATATACTACACAGTGATTGTTTAGAGCAGCACACACATCCAATGATTTAGTTATCCCTACCACAACCTAGGGGGATAAGATATTTAGATGGCAATTTACATTTTGCAGCATGCTTAGGTCACATAATTTGCTTTTTGACCCCTCTAGGGAACTTGGAACAAGCTACGTTTTTACACAAAAACAAAGAATTAATGTAATAAATTGATTTTACTATATTGTTTTAATTTTAGTTTATGAGGGATGCCATTATGAATTGTATGCCCCTTTAATCAAACCTTTTTTTCCTGTGGTTTTGTGTTTTACTTTATATTTTATAAAAATCATATTAAAAAGAGAAACAACTGCAGGGCAATGTTTACTCCCCGTTACCCACATACTCATTGCAGTCTCGTGTTTTTGTACAGTTGTTTAAAGGACCACTATAGTGAAAACCTTACGTGCTGTAATTTGTTAGCATGTCACTTTATCAAGCGCGCCCCAGCAATGCTATGTGCTCTGCAAAAGGATTACATACATAGTTAAAGTACCACTTGGGAGCTGCAGAAATTGTTGCTGATAAAATCGGCAGCTTTAGTCGCATGACCAGGATGTGTAACTTCCACTCTTTTCAGTCTCCATTTAGGACCAGCTGTATTCTATGGCTCCTGAGCGATTCTTTAAGTATGTGTTTAACCTCTTTACAGGGATTAAATACATGGCATTGTAGGATTGCTAGTGATACAATTCCATGCTTTAATGAATTGGAGCATGTTATGTTTTCTTCTACAATGGCCCTTCATAGTTCTATTATTTTACAACAGAAAATTCCTAGATGATAAAAAAAAAAAGCAAAACTAACAAGATTATATTAAAGGGACAGTAAACTATTTGTTTAATCTCAGTGTAAATGTTTATAATCCTTTTTAAATGTGTTTTATCTGAGGATAAAAAGTTTCAATATTCAGTCACTGTTAATTTTTCTCTGCAATTTGCTAAAATTTACCTCCTGAAAATTGCAATTGTTCCACTTTCTGCTAGAGAATCTGCACTCTACACAGTGATTGGCTAGCTCAGATCACAAGCTCACTGATGTATATTTGTTCTTAAATGGCCACATCAAAGGAGGATGCGTAACATAGATTCATGGGGGTGTATCATTGAAATGCAGATATTCTGTCTATCCTCCGAAACTGCAATAACAAATTACAACATCAAATTATTTGAAACCATTACTTTTAGGATGCAGTGCTTAATCACTGATCTATGCTATGAGTTTAATGTCACTTTAATACAGTGCTTGATTACCCCCTTTAAATTTGGCCCTGGTGCTGAGATTTGAATTTGGTTCCTGTTTGACGCAGTTGTGAGAAAATGCCCTGCCCTCCACAGGGGAGATGTACTGGGCTAACAGCTGCATTTCTCCCCTTCATGCAACACCTGACAGTCTGCTCGGTTTCCTTCCCCTTTACAGGGACAGAGATCAGCAGCATTTGCATCCGGTTGCACAGCGTGCAGGGGAGATTAGGGCTGTTTGACTGGCAGAGTCTGCTCTCCTGCAGCCTGAGGGAGAGCTCGTTAATTCTACCTGTCAAACAACCCTGATCTGCCCTGCGCGGTGAAGCAACAGATACAAATTGGTAATCTGGTAGCTAGTCTGCCCCTACTGTCCCCAGACTGCCCAGCCCTGCGCGGTGTAACAACAGGTACAAATGGTAAACCTGTTAGCTAGTCTGCCCGCTACTGTCCCAGACCTGCCCCAGCCCTGCGCGGTGTACAAAAGGTACATAATGGTAAACTGTTAGCTAGTCTGCCCCCTACTGTCCCAGGACTGCCCAGCCCTTGCACTGTGTAGCAACAGGTACAAATGGTAAACGGTTCGCTAGTCTGCCCCCTACTGTCCCAGACTGCCCCAAGCCCTGCGCGGTGTAACAGGTACAAATGGTAAACTGTTAGCTAGTCTGGCCCCCTACTGTCCCAGACTGCCCCAGCCCTGCACTGTGTAGCAACAGGTACAAATGGTAAACTGTTCGCTAGTCTGCCCCCTACTGTCCCAGACTGCCCCAGCCCTGTGCGGTGTAGCAACAGGTACAAATGGTAAACTGTTCGCTAGTCTGCCCCCTACTGTCCCAGACTGCCCCAGCCCTGCGCGGTGTAGCAACAGGTACAAATGGTAAACTGTTAGCTAGTCTGCCCCCTACTGTCCCAGCCTGCCCCAGCCCTGCACTGTGTAGCAACAGGTACAAATGGTAAACTGTTCGCTAGTCTGCCCCTACTGTCCCAGACTGCACCAGCCCTGTGCGGTGTAGCAACAGGTACAAATGGTAAACTGTTCGCTAGTCTGCCCCCTACTGCCCCAGCCCTGTGCGGTTGTAGCAACAGGTACAAATGGTAAACTGTTCGCTAGGTCTGCCCCCTACTGTCCCAGACTGCCCCAGCCCTGTGCGGTGTAGCAACAGGTACAAATGGTAAACTGTTAGCTAGTCTGCCCCTACTGTCCCAGGACTGCCCTAGCCCTGCGTGGTTGTAGCAACAGGTACAAATGGTAAACTGTTAGCTATTCTGCCCCTACTGTCCCAGGACTGCCCCAGCCCTGTACGGGTGTAGCAACAGGTACAAATGGTAAACTGTTAGCTAGTCTTCCCCACTGTCCCAGCCTGCCCCAGCCCTGCACCGTGTAGCAACAGGTACAAATGGTAAACTGTTAGCTAGTCTGCCCCTACTGTCCCAGACTGCCCCAGACTGCCCCCAGCCCTGCACCATTAGCAACAGGTACAAATGGTAAACTGTTAGCTAGTCTGCCCCTACTGTCCCAGACTGCCCCAGCCCTGCACCATGTAGCAACAGGTACAAATGGTAAACTGTTAGCTAGTCTGCCCCTACTGTCCCAGACTGCCCCAGCCTGCACCGTGTAGCAACAGGTACAAATGGTAAACTGTTAGCTAGTCTGCCCCAGCCCTGCGCGGTGTAGCAACAGGTACAAATGGTAAACTGTTAGCTAGTCTGCCCCAGCCCCTGCGCGGTGTAACCAGGTACAAATGGTAAACTGTTAGCTAGTCTGCCCCTACTGGTCTCAGAACTTGCCCCAGCCCTGCACCGTGTAGCAACAGGTACAAATGGTAAACTGTTAGCTAGTCCTTGCCCCTACTGTCCCAGATCTGCCCCCCAGCCCTGCGCGGTGTGAGCAACAGGTACAATGGTAAACTGTTAGCTAGTCTGCCCCTACTGTCCCAGACAACCCAGCCCTGCACCATGTAGGCAACAGGTACAAATGGTAAACTGTTAGCTAGTCTTCCCCACTGTCCCAGCCAGCCCCCAGCCCTGCACCGGTCGTAGCAACAGGTACAAATGGTAAACTGTTAGCTAGTCTGCCCCATACTGTCCCAGACTGCCCCAGCCCTGCCACCGTGTAGCAACAGGTACAAATGGTAAATGGCTATATTTCCCGCTACTGTTCCAGACCCGCCCCAGCCCTGCACAGTGTAACAATAGGTTGCCTGACTTACCCTGCTCACGGACCATCAGGTTGCCTGACTTACCCTGCTCACTCGGACCAATCAGGTTGCCTGACTTACCCTGCTCACGGACCAATCAGGTTGCCTGACTTACCCTGCTCACGGACCAATCAGGGTTGCCCTGACTCTGCCCCCAGACTGGCTGAAACTCCACCCCGGATGTTTAGGCTCACCTCTTACAGAACAACTGCTTTGTACCAATGACTATTGGAATGTACAGTACATCTGAATTGATTAAAAAATCATGATCTATATGTGTTTATCAATCCTTTATTTCTGGATCCTAAATATTTGGTCCTGACTCCTAGATTTGGGACATTTGTCAAGCTCTGCATTTTTATTTCTTTAGAATTCCTGAAGCTGTTGTAGCTGTAGAGTATGTAAGTTTCCAACAGGAAATTAAATATCCTGTGGGCTGGAAATAATGTGAATAATATTTAAGCCTGGACCATGAGCCTGTAGTGTTCTTTCTGGCTACGGCAACCCCTTAGCTCATTTATCTCCAGCGGTTTTTTTTTTTAATATTTGTCATTCTTTGCAGTTCTGGTCGTTCTTGGGCCATCCATAGGGAGTGTCTCATCTAGCCAGACTGCTTTAGCGCTCATGTAGTCTTAAAGGGACAGTAAATATAAAAATATTCAAGGCCCGTATACAGAGTTGGGCATAAACTCTATTTATTCCAAGGCAATTGTTTGTAATGAAGGTCACAATTTAAGGAGATTTAACCTCCAGAAACATAAATGTTTTTTTTACTGTTAGAGCAATCAAATTGTGGAACTCATTACCTAAGGAGGTAGCAAATGCCAATACCATAAATACATTTAAATTGGCCTGAATACATTTCTGACTAGAAACAGAATTCTGGCATATGATTGTTAGTGTAAACTGAGTCTCCTTTTTAATGGAATTAATGTAATCTTAACTGGAGCTTCTTTATTGTAAATCAAGTAGTATCTCTGTATGAACTTGTTGGACTTCTGTCTTCCTTCACCTTCATTTGCTATGGTATTATGTTAAAAGCAAAATAAACCTTTCATGATTCGAAGAGTGTTTGCAATTTATAAAAATAATTTCCAAGTTCTATTGTCACATTTGCTTTGTTTTCTTGGTATCCTTTGATATGTCCCTTTAAGTAATGGTAATAAATTTTATTTTGATTGTGAACATTTTGCCTAAATCTCAGCAGTTGCTTTCTAATTGTGCAGTAGACTGCAGGGAAGAGCTCAGCAGTTGCTTCTAATTGTGCAGTAGACTGCAGGGAAGAGCTCAGCAGTTGCTTCTAATTGTGCCAGTAGACTGCAGGGAAGAGCTCAGCAGTTGCTTCTAATTGGCAGTAGACTGCAGGGAAGAGCTCTGCAGTTGCTTCTAATTGTGCAGTAGACTGCAGGGAAGAGCGGAAGCTTGGAGCTATTAAATGTAATAAGGACTTTCCCTGAGTGTAACGCGTTTCGTCCCAATCCATAAAAACCTCAGACTTTCTTCCTGCCGTTACTAATGTATGGTTCGTAAGGCAGGGAATGTCCGCTCCTAAGATTGTTCTTCTGCTTCCGGAATTTTTGGATTATATTGGAAATATCTATTTTGTTCTCCTTGTACATGACCTGTATAAAACCACTTACAGGTGAACATTTCACTAGTGTTATGTAATTAACCACCAAATTCCCTTTTATTTAGATGCATGTGCCAAGCAACCTCTAATAATCTGCATGCATAAACATGCTGTGGCATTTGAATTGCAGAACAGATGTTCCCTGTGCTATTTATTCCCAGTTTCTTCTATTGACTGTCTCAAATGTTGTTACATTTCCCTAGTTTGACTATAAAATCACATTTAAGGAAAAGCAAATGAAATTGCTAATCAACATTAATCTGTTTAATTTTGCTAAGATGTGCACTGTTTATAGCACCATTATTAAATCACATTTATAATTGGTTCATGTGAATAGTTGAAACCAAAATGTATATTATGAAACGCGATGCAAGGGTTGGTTCTGAACCAGTAGTAACATCTTGTGACCCAGTGCTGGCAGTGCCTGATATTGAAAGAGATCACTCACAACCTTTGGGATGTTTTTAGACCTTGTATTGTAATGTAGGAGTCTCTGATTCACACAAACACTACATAGCAACATAAACATTTCTCTAGATAAAACTTGTGTTTATAAATGTATTTATTTTTTAAGGGTGCTGCCATATCGACGAGTCTTTTAGAATATCTCACCTGAGTGGCGAGATTTTCAATATCAGGCCCTTAGACTGCTCTAGAGGGTTCTGAATCTTTTGTATGATAAAACATTTCAGGTATAAAAATACATTCTCTTTTTTTGGCTAATCCTTAGAGATTCACCTGTGCACATGCAGAGAAACATGTAAATCAGGGTAGTCTGACCCACAGCCAGGAGGCTGCAATTTAACCTGAACCTCACAAAACTGCATAATGTTAGTTCCTGAAGGTATTACTTGGTATCTGTAATGTTAAATTGCTCCTAGATACACCCAAAAGCAAAATCTGACTAAGCAACTACAGTAACTTAAAATAAAGAAAAAACACTCTAGTGCCGGGCTAGACAAACCCAGGGTGCCACTAGCGCCTTTAAATTAGGCCCTGGATTAGAATCCATAGACACCCATGGGTGACCCCCACTTCTTGCTATAGGCCACATCCAGCTTCACCTAGAATTTAGCTTGGTACGGATTGCAGCTGTGAAATACCCATCCATCTTTTGTGTTATTATATAATTTGTATATATGTATTTGTGTGTGTGTGTGTTTGTATATGTTAGTGCCTGAAGCTATTACTTTATAATGCAATTATTTTTCAATAACCAAATTCCACCCAACATTTTGAAGGGCCAATCTGATTTTGATATTCAATTAATCGGCTGATTATTTTTTCGATTAATTGGATGCAAAAAAAATTCAATACCATTTCTTTTGTATCTTTAAAATAAAATCCACAAACTGAGTGTTACAAATATAAACTTGAAATGCAAAAATGTCAACGTGACCACACGCTCCTCGCTGAGTCTGGCTCTCTTTTTGCAAGCTATTTTGCCTGCAGCAGAGAAGAGCCACTCAGATGGTGTTGGGGTGCCTGAGATGTATAAGTAGGGTTTTTGCCAATTTAGCTCTCCACCAATGCAAAGGTTTTTCCTCCTTGGCAAGGGGCCTCTTAACAAATTAAGCCTGGACTTAATTTCTAAATTTTAAATATCTTTATGCAGTGGTAAATAACCAGCTATAAGGTTAATGAAAAAATATCTTGTCCGTTCATAAAATAACAATTAAAAAGCAATTGAAAAAGGTCCGAAGCACTAAGGACTATATATCAATAATAGGACAAAGCCTTATCTATACAGTACATATAATCAGCAATAGCAAGTGATCCGCTAATAATTGTGCATACACATAATAGTGCACATGAATTCAAATAACTCCCATCAATCTAGGACTATGTCCTCAAGATTTAATATAAACTGTCCAAATGATGACTCCTATTATTTCTGGGTTGTACAGGTGATCTAATCCACATAAACCAGGATTAGATGTAAGAACCTTACACTGTCCTGGAAAAGTGAAAGTAAGTGTCTGTAGACGACCTTTAGGCTAAAAACATCAAACACAAAATCATGTGCAGACCAACTAATCGGAGACCTACTAATCAATAATGAGATGAGTTGACAACTATTTTCATAATCTATTATATTTAATAGTTTGAAACTTCCAGGTGTTTACTGTCCCTTTTAACCAATTCTGTTCCAATTCCTTGGGGTTGTGGCTAGTAATCCCATTTATAATATGAGTGGAAAGAATTGTACCAGTCCAACTCCTTAAATGCAAAATAAAATGCACTTTATTAACTAGGTAAATAAATCATTATGGTTATAGAATGCTGGTGGCACTTCAGTGGTGGAAGTGTGTCTTTGCAATTGTCTGTTGCTCTGTCCTGTAGTTCCTCTTCTCCTTACACCTAAGCACAGTACCAACATGCATTTGGCTAGTCCAGCTTCCTTGTGGGTGGGATGTGACGTTGATGATAAGATTTGTGCAATTTTAACTTCTATGTGAAGCCAATGGTTGTGTGTGGCTGCTAGTGATGTTTGTCTGGGATCCTAAAATACACATGCTCATTCCTTTTGCAACACAGCAAGCGCTGCCACGTGACTCATCCGTGCAGCTGACGCTGGGGAGATATCACTTCTCTGCTGCTGGCACATTCCTGTTGGCCTTGGGAAACTTGCACAGGGTCTTGGCCTGTGTGTTCATTTATGGCACCTATTTTTTTTTTTTTTTTTTTTTATACTAATTTTGGAATATATTTATGTTGCTATTAACAGCAGATTTCCAAGGGGCATTTTTGTTTGAAACAGTTGGACACCTTCTGATTTATACTTCTGGCCTGTTGGTTATATTTGGGAGAAATCTTGATTTATGTCAGAACTTGATCAATTCTGTGTAATAAGTAGGTCCTTAAACATGTATTAGTGACTAAAGCTAGTAAATCTGTGTTTAAATGTTTCACTGAGCTGCTGTATAGATTTGTCACCTTAAGGTCATTGTCACACAACTCATTTTGTACTCTACCCAGTCTCTCACTGTCTAGTGTATTCCATAACATGCTGTGGATTCCATACAGACAACCCCTACTCTGCTTGATGCGTATGTAATGGCTTAGAATGCTTTAAGTACACGGGCGCTAGTCTACACCTCCTGATTTTTCCTTACAATAGGGAAATTGTCTGGTGGGTACCAAAAAGCTAGATTTAGCACTTGAGTACCTGCTGTATAAATGCGCTATTGGTGGTGTTTCACTTGCTCTGTAATGCTGTGTTTGCTGAGATAACTACCCAGGTAATTTGCAGTAGTGTAGCTTTGTAGAACCTCTGCTCTTTCGCCCTAAACGTGTTGCCCTCAGATGTCAGCATGCACACGTTATTCTGAAGTCCTGCCATTAGTTATTGTCGTCAGAAATCTTCTCTGCGCCATCTCAGACTGTATTCCACAGAACGGAAATGGTGAGTAAGGGCTCACACAAGGGAATTAAGCCCAATGTCTTCAGGGAGCGTTTCTTACATTTATCACAGCTGTGTCCTTCCCTTCTAATGAGGTAATGTTCAGTTAGTATTAACAGTGCAGAGAAGTTATAACCTAATAAAATTATGTATAACGGTGATGAACAAATGACACTCTAGTTTTTTTCAGTTTTGCACTATTTACCATGGAACGCTATGTACAGTGGCTTAAACACATAGATAAAGCCCCACTGGAGAGTTGCAGGCAGCAGCAGTCACACAACCTTATACCTCCTGATGGGGACTTTTACCATTTTGCAGTTAAACGTTACGGGAAGTACAAAAACTACATTCTTAGACACATTAGAGCTGTGGTTCCCAAACTTTTTCAGCCACTCGCCATCGGCGCCCCCTACCTTACGCCATAATGAATTTATTAGAATAGCACCACTAATGAAGATAATACAGTTTAAAAGCGTAACAATTAATTAAACATTTATTCAAACTTTAAAATAAACTTTTTAATAACTGTTGGTTAATGTGATGGATGAGCTTAAATACAATATAATTTAATAATAAACAAGTGCATAATAAAAATATGATGCAACAACCTACTCTAGATTTTTTTTCTGGCAAACTTATTTTTCTTCTCATATTCCAGTCCCCTGTATCATGTGACAGACATCAGCCAATCACAGACTAGTATACGGATACCCTGTGAGCGTGTGCACATGCTCAGTAGGATCTTGTTCCCCAGAAAGTGTGCACATAAAGATGAAGTAAATTGTAAAGTGTCTTAAAGCTGTTGCTCTATCTGAATCATACAAGGTTATTTTGACTTGAGTGTCCCTTTAATAAAGTGATACCAGTTTCATGTCACTTAGCAGGAGCCTTAAATTGCCACATTCTGAAACCTGGAATTGATTTCTTTGCTTGGATAATAGTTGTACAATTGCACTAAAAACGCCTTCCACCAAATATGATGCTGGAAATGCAAGAATGGGCTTCTGAACCACTGACCATAGGGCAGGATAGCGATCCGAAATGTTTCTTCTGTAACCAAAAGTTTTGGTGCAATTTCTTAAACTCAATGGGCTCTATGTACTTAGCAGTGTAAGCCAGCTTCCCCAAATGGTCATCAGAATGCTGTGTAATAGCTTTCCTCCACCTCTGTGTTTATAGATTGAAATCACTCGAACACACTCGCTCTGGGTGACTGACAGGCCGTTCTCTCACTCAGTTAGTCACGTGAGACAAGAGGCGCATTACACACTCGCTCTGGGTGACTGACAGGCCGTTCTCTCACTCAGTTAGTCACGTGAGACAAGAGGCGCATTACACACTCGCTCTGGCCATTCTCTTGCTTAGTTGGTCACGTGAGAGAAGAGGGGCTTTACACACTCAGTGAGTGGTGGCTGACAGGCCGTTCTCTCGCTCAGTTGGTCACGTGAGACAAGAGGCGCATTCTCTCACTCAGTTAGTCACGTGAGACAAGAGGCGCATTACACACTCGCTCTGGCCATTCTCTTGCTTAGTTGGTCACGTGAGAGAAGAGGGGCTTTACACACTCAGTGAGTGGTGGCTGACAGGCCGTTCTCTCGCTCAGTTGGTCACATGAGACAAGAGGCGCATTACACACTCGCTCTGGGTGACTGACAGGCCGTTCTCTCGCTCAGTTGGTCACGTGAGACAAGAGGCGCATTACACACTCGCTCTGGGTGACTGACAGGCCGTTCTCTCGCTCAGTTGGTCACGTGAGAGAAGAGGGGCTTTACACACTCAGTGAGTGGTGGCTGACAGGCCGTTCTCTCGCTCTGTTGGTCACGTGAGAGAAGAGGGGTTTTAAACACTCAGTGAGTGGTGGCTGACAGGCCGTTCTCTGGCTCAGTTAGTCACATGAGACAAGAGGCACATTACACACTCGCTCTGGGTGACTGACAGGCCGTTGTCTCGCTCAGTTGGTCACGTGAGAGAAGAGGGGCTTTACACACTCGGTGAGTGGTGGCTGACAGGCCGTTCTCTCGCTCAGTCACGTGAGACAAGAGGCGCATTACACACTCGCTCTGGGTGACTGACAGGCCGTTCTCTCGCTCAGTTGGTCACGTGAGAGAAGAGGCACATTACACACTCGCTCTGGGTGACTGACAGGCCGTTGTCTCGCTCAGTTGGTCACGTGAGAGAAGAGGGGCTTTACACACTCGGTGAGTGGTGGCTGACAGGCCGTTCTCTCGCTCAGTCACGTGAGACAAGAGGCGCATTACACACTCGCTCTGGGTGACTGACAGGCCGTTCTCTCGCTCAGTTGGTCACGTGAGAGAAGAGGCGCATTACACACTCGCTCTGGGTGACTGACAGGCCGTTCTCTCGCTCAGTTGGTCACGTGAGAGAAGAGGTGTATTACTCAGTGAGTGTGTAATTCTACATACAGGCAACTGACGTACAGATCCGCTGCCTAATAATTGCGAAGCAAACATTCTCAAACTGAAAACCTTGTCCACATGGCCATAAATGACATCTTCAGAAGCAATACACACCGTTGTTGGCTCTCTGAGGTGCAGCATATGCACATATCCTGTGAGCCATGAGTCGGGTGTCTCCATAAATGACATCTTCAGAAGCAATACACACCGTTGTTGGCTCTCTGAGGTGCAGCATATGCACATATCCTGTGAGCCATGAGTCGGGTGTCTCCATAAATGACATCTTCAGAAGCAATACACACCATTGTTAGCTCTCTGAGAAGGTGCAATATATGCACATATCCTGTGAGCCATGAGTCAGGTGTCTCACATTCTGGTCATTAAAACTACAATCATTGTAATGGCATCAGTTAGTGTAACAAATGAAAACTTTGCAGAGCGTCGGAGGACAAATAATTGGCAATATATAAAATAAAGTTGCTTTGGTAACAGTGTGAATTAAAGGGACATTGTACACTAGATTTTTCTTTGCATAAATGTTTGATAATTAAAATACATTGAAAATATCTGTCAAAGTAGCCTGCTCTGTCTGATCCATAAAGGTTTAATACTGACATTTTAAAAAGTACTCCCCCCCCAATAATTTAATTGAAACATTGCAAATTGCCACTGTCAATTAAGTTTATTGAACATCTTTTTAAATGGATAGCTCACCCAAAATCTTTCTCCCCTTTAAATTGTTACCAATGATCCACTTTACCTGCTGGAGTGCATTACATTGTTTACAAGTAGCTCCTTTACTCCTATTTCAGCATTTGAAATAGCTTATTTAGCCTGAGGTATCCGCTGCTATACTGAAATTTTCTATAATGGAGTCTAGGCTATTGATAAGCCTATGTAAACATAACCAGCAGAAGAAATTACACTCCCAGTGGGGTGCAGGATAGTTAAGTAATAAAATTTTATTTTTCCAATGTTCTTTCTAAGTATTAAGCTTTGGTTCAAATATATAAGATAAGGAAGCAAGTGTGTGTACATAAGTGATCACATAATGAGCTCTTATTTTACCTGCAAGCTCAACCCATAGTTATAGGCTGTGCTTTAAAAGCACAAAACCAGATACAGTGGATATAAAAAGTCTACACACCCCTGTTAAATTGTCAGGTTTCTGTGATGTAAAAAACCCCCACCTTTAATGTGACCTATAAACTGTACAACTCAATTGAAAAACAAACTAAAATCTTTTAGGTAAAGGGAAATAAAAAATAAAAATAAAATATGGTTGCATAAGTGTGAACACCCTTTTATAACTGGGGATGTAGCTGTGTTCAGAATTAAGCAATCACATGCAAAACCATGTTAAATAGGAGTCATCGCACACCTGTCATCATTTAAAGTGCCTCTGATTAACCCCAAATAAAGTTCAGCTGTTCTAGTTGGTCTTTCCTGACATTTTGTTAGTCGCATCCTAGAGCAAAAGCCATGGTCCGCAGAGAGCTTCTAAAGCATCAGAGGGATCTCATTGTTAAAAGGTATCGGTCAGCAGAAGGGTACAAAAGAATTTCCAAGGCATTAGATAGACCATGGAACACAGTGAAGACAGTCATCATCAAGTGAAGAAAATATGGTGCAACAGTGACATTACCAAGAGCTGGATGTCCCTCCAAAATTGATGAAAAGACGGAAAGAAAACTGGTCTGGGAGGCTACCAACAGGCCTACAGCAACATTAAAGTAGCTGCAGGAATATCTGGCAAGTACTGGCTGTGTGGTACATGTGACAACAATCGCCCGTATTCTTCATACGAATATCTGGCAAGTACTGGCTGTGTGGTACATGTGACAACAATCTTACGTATTCTTCATACGAATATCTGGCAAGTACTGGCTGTGTGGTACATGTGACAACAATCTTACGTATTCTTCATACGAATATCTGGCAAGTACTGGCTGTGTGGTACATGTGACAACAATCGCCCGTATTCTTCATACGAATATCTGGCAAGTACTGGCTGTGTGGTACATGTGACAACAATCGCCCGTATTCTTCATACGAATATCTGGCAAGTACTGGCTGTGTGGTACATGTGACAACAATCTTACGTATTCTTCATACGAATATCTGGCAAGTACTGGCTGTGTGGTACATGTGATCACAATCGCCCGTATTCTTCATACGAATATCTGGCAAGTACTGGCTGTGTGGTACATGTGACAACAATCTTACGTATTCTTCATACGAATATCTGGCAAGTACTGGCTGTGTGGTACATGTGACCACAATCGCCCGTATTCTTCATACGAATATCTGGCAAGTACTGGCTGTGTGGTACATGTGCCCTCGCATTCTTACAGATTTAAAGTGTTTTTGCAAAGAAGAGTGGGCAAATCTTGCCAAGTCAAGATGTGCCATGCTGAAAAACTCATAAACAAAAAAGACTGAGTGCTGTAATAAAATCAAAAGGTGCTTCAATAAAGTATTAGTTTAAGGGTGTTCACACTTATGCAACCATATTATTTTAGTTTTTTATTTCCCTTTTACCTAAAAGATTTCAGTTTGTTTTTCAATTGAGTTGTACAGTTTATAGGTCACATTAAAGGTGGAAAAAGTTCTGAAATAATTTCTTTGTCTCATTTTTTTTACATCACAGAAACCTGACATTAAATAACCTACAAATACTATTTCTTACACATTTTATACTCTGCAGCTGGTATCATTGAAAATACATGAATGGGGAAACAATTTTACGATGTACTGCCCCTTTAAGCATTAGCACACTTTTCTGAAATGTTATATTACAAGCAGTTTAATGCATATTACCATTGCTACATGTTAGGCTATGGTTTTTACCTGCTTGTGTTATCAGTGTCACCGCTTCCTCGGCACACAGAGCCCCAGCTGTCTACAGACTGTGAGACATTCCTCTGATATAGAGTCTGGCATCTACGCTCACAGCCTGATGAGAGCTAATCATACAGAATGTGACATTCCTTTGTATAGAGTCTGGCATCTACGCTCACAGCCTGATGAGAGCTAATCATACAGACTGTGAGACATTCCTTTCATATAGAGTCTGGCATCTACACTCACAACCTGATGAGAGCTAATCATACAGACTGTGAGACATTCCTTTCATATAGAGTCTGGCATCTACACTCACAACCTGATGAGAGCTAATCATACAGACTGTGAGACATTCCTTTCATATAGAGTCTGGCATCTACACTCACAGCCTGATGAGAGCTAATCATACAGACTGTGAGACATTCCTTTCATATAGAGTCTGGCATCTACACTCACAGCCTGATGAGAGCTAATCATACAGACTGTGAGACATTCCTTTCATATAGAGTCTGGCATCTACACTCACAGCCTGATGAGAGCTAATCATACAGACTGTGAGACATTCCTTTCATATAGAGTCTGGCATCTACACTCACAGCCTGATGAGAGCTAATCATACAGACTGTGAGACATTCCTTTCATATAGAGTCTGGCATCTACACTCACAGCCTGATGAGAGCTAATCATACAGACTGTGAGACATTCCTTTCATATAGAGTCTGGCATCTACACTCACAGCCTGATGAGAGCTAATCATACAGACTGTGAGACATTCCTTTCATATAGAGTCTGGCATCTACACTCACAGCCTGATGAGAGCTAATCATACAGACTGTGAGACATTCCTTTGTATAGAGTCTGGCATCTACACTCACAGCCTGATGAGAGCTAATCATACAGACTGTGAGATGTTCCTCTGATATAAAGACTGGCATCTACACTCACAGCCTGATGAGAGCTAATCATACAGACTGTGTGAAATTCCTTTGTATAGAGTCTGGCATCTACACTCACAACCTGATGAGAGCTAATCATACAGACTGTGAGACATTCCTTTCATATAGAGTCTGGCATCTACACTCACAACCTGATGAGAGCTAATCATACAGACTGTGAGACATTCCTTTCATATAGAGTCTGGCATCTACACTCACAACCTGATGAGAGCTAATCATACAGACTGTGAGACATTCCTTTCATATAGAGTCTGGCATCTACACTCACAACCTGATGAGAGCTAATCATACAGACTGTGAGACATTCCTTTCATATAGAGTCTGGCATCTACACTCACAGCCTGATGAGAGCTAATCATACAGACTGTGAGACATTCCTTTCATATAGAGTCTGGCATCTACACTCACAGCCTGATGAGAGCTAATCATACAGACTGTGAGACATTCCTTTCATATAGAGTCTGGCATCTACACTCACAGCCTGATGAGAGCTAATCATACAGACTGTGAGACATTCCTTTCATATAGAGTCTGGCATCTACACTCACAGCCTGATGAGAGCTAATCATACAGACTGTGAGACATTCCTTTCATATAGAGTCTGGCATCTACACTCACAGCCTGATGAGAGCTAATCATACAGACTGTGTGACATTCCTTTCATATAGAGTCTGGCATCTACACTCACAGCCTGATGAGAGCTAATCATACAGACTGTGAGACATTCCTTTCATATAGAGTCTGGCATCTACACTCACAGCCTGATGAGAGCTAATCATACAGACTGTGAGACATTCCTTTGTATAGAGTCTGGCATCTACACTCACAGCCTGATGAGAGCTAATCATACAGACTGTGTGAAATTCCTTTGTATAGAGTCTGGCATCTACACTCACAGCCTGATGAGAGCTAATCACACAGACTGTGAGATGTTCCTCTGATATAAAGACTGGCATCTACACTCACAGCCTGATGAGAGCTAATCATACAGACTGTGAGACTTTCCTTTCATATAGAGTCTGGCATCTACACTCACAGCCTGATGAGAGCTAATCATACAGACTGTGTGAAATTCCTTTGTATAGAGTCTGTTATCTACACTCACAGCCTGATGAGAGCTAATCACACAGACTGTGAGATGTTCCTCTGATATAAAGACTGGCATCTACACTCACAGCCTGATGAGAGCTAATCATACAGACTGTGAGATGTTCCTCTGATATAAAGACTGGCATCTACACTCACAGCCTGAGAGCTAATTATACAGACTGTGAGACATTCCTTTCATATAGAGTCTGGCATCTACACTCACAGCCTGATGAGAGCTAATCATACAGACTGTGAGACATTCCTTTCATATAGAGTCTGGCATCTACACTCACAGCCTGATGAGAGCTAATCATACAGACTGTGAGACATTCCTTTCATATAGAGTCTGGCATCTACACTCACAGCCTGATGAGAGCTAATCATACAGACTGTGAGACATTCCTTTCATATAGAGTCTGGCATCTACACTCACAGCCTGATGAGAGCTAATCATACAGACTGTGAGACATTCCTTTCATATAGAGTCTGGCATCTACACTCACAGCCTGATGAGAGCTAATCATACAGACTGTGAGACATTCCTTTCATATAGAGTCTGGCATCTACACTCACAGCCTGATGAGAGCTAATCATACAGACTGTGTGAAATTCCTTTGTATAGAGTCTGGCATCTACACTCACAGCCTGATGAGAGCTAATCATACAGACTGTGAGACATTCCTTTCATATAGAGTCTGGCATCTACACTCACAGCCTGATGAGAGCTTATCATACAGACTGTGTGAAATTCCTTTGTATAGAGTCTGGCATCTACACTCACAGCCTGATGAGAGCTAATCATACAGACTGTGAGACATTCCTTTCATATAGAGTCTGGCATCTACACTCACAGCCTGATGAGAGCTAATCATACAGACTGTGAGACATTCCTTTCATATAGAGTCTGGCATCTACACTCACAGCCTGATGAGAGCTAACCATACAGACTGTGAGACATTCCTTTCATATAGAGTCTGGCATCTACACTCACAGCCTGATGAGAGCTAATCATACAGACTGTGTGAAATTCCTTTCATATAGAGTCTGGCATCTACACTCACAACCTGATGAGAGCTAATCATACAGACTGTGAGACATTCCTTTCGTATAGAGTCTGGCATCTACACTCACAGCCTGATGAGAGCTAATCATACAGACTGTGTGAAATTCCTTTCATATAGAGTCTGGCATCTACACTCACAGCCTGATGAGAGCTAATCATACAGACTGTGAGACATTCCTTTCATATAGAGTCTGGCATCTACACTCACAGCCTGATGAGAGCTAATCATACAGACTGTGTGAAATTCCTTTCATATAGAGTCTGGCATCTACACTCACAGCCTGATGAGAGCTAATCATACAGACTGTGAGACATTCCTTTGTATAGAGTCTGGCATCTACACTCACAGCCTGATGAGAGCTAATCATACAGACTGTGTGAAATTCCTTTCATATAGAGTCTGGCATCTACACTCACAGCCTGATGAGAGCTAATCATACAGACTGTGAGACATTCCTTTCATATAGAGTCTGGCATCTACACTCACAGCCTGATGAGAGCTAATCATACAGACTGTGAGACATTCCTTTCATATAGAGTCTGGCATCTACACTCACAGCCTGATGAGAGCTAATCATACAGACTGTGAGACATTCCTTTCATATAGAGTCTGGCATCTACACTCACAGCCTGATGAGAGCTAATCATACAGACTGTGAGACATTCCTTTCATATAGAGTCTGGCATCTACACTCACAGCCTGATGAGAGCTAATCATACAGACTGTGAGACATTCCTTTCATATAGAGTCTGGCATCTACACTCACAGCCTGATGAGAGCTAATCATACAGACTGTGAGACATTCCTTTGTATAGAGTCTGGCATCTACACTCACAGCCTGATGAGAGCTAATCATACAGACTGTGTGAAATTCCTTTGTATAGAGTCTGGCATCTACACTCACAGCCTGATGAGAGCTAATCACACAGACTGTGAGATGTTCCTCTGATATAAAGACTGGCATCTACACTCACAGCCTGATGAGAGCTAATCATACAGACTGTGAGACTTTCCTTTCATATAGAGTCTGGCATCTACACTCACAGCCTGATGAGAGCTAATCATACAGACTGTGAGACATTCCTTTCATATAGAGTCTGGCATCTACACTCACAGCCTGATGAGAGCTAATCATACAGACTGTGTGAAATTCCTTTGTATAGAGTCTGTTATCTACACTCACAGCCTGATGAGAGCTAATCACACAGACTGTGAGATGTTCCTCTGATATAAAGACTGGCATCTACACTCACAGCCTGATGAGAGCTAATCATACAGACTGTGAGATGTTCCTCTGATATAAAGACTGGCATCTACACTCACAGCCTGAGAGCTAATTATACAGACTGTGAGACATTCCTTTCATATAGAGTCTGGCATCTACACTCACAGCCTGATGAGAGCTAATCATACAGACTGTGAGACATTCCTTTCATATAGAGTCTGGCATCTACACTCACAGCCTGATGAGAGCTAATCATACAGACTGTGAGACATTCCTTTCATATAGAGTCTGGCATCTACACTCACAGCCTGATGAGAGCTTATCATACAGACTGTGTGAAATTCCTTTGTATAGAGTCTGGCATCTACACTCACAGCCTGATGAGAGCTAATCATACAGACTGTGAGACATTCCTTTTGTGACAGACCCTTCTGTCAGGACTGAAAGAGTTAACTGTGTTTAGCTTTAAGAATCTAATTTATAAAGACAGGTTTTCTGGCCTCAGCTATTGTGTGCTATAATTACATTTAAGTAATAAACAGGCCATTGTTTAATCACCCTCAGAGAACAGAGGCTAGGTGATAAGACAAGCCAAATGTGTTTAAGTTGTTATCTGCCTAAGTAAAGTATTTAAGTAATATAATTCTATTGTATCATGTCAAGGGCGCTTCTCCCTTTTATCTAATGTACAACATTCTTTCAACCCCCATCTGAGGGGGGGTCAAAAACCTGTATAAATCTGTGTGCTGCCTTCAAATAAAGTTGTCATTCTGTTTTAAACCTGAAACTGGCTGGGTTGTGAATTGCTGATTGTCTATGCAGGACATTGTTCATCTGGGGTTAACCCTTGGTACACAGTTGGTACCGTAACATTGGTGGCAAGCGACGGGAGAATCCTTATCGCCCAGAAGAGCAACTACACAAGCCAGTAACCTCAGGAAGAGGGGGATTATTACAATACTGACTAAGATGGAAAGAGTACCAGGGACAGAAGGAACCAATGGGCCCAGCATAGCAGACAGAACCCCCGCAGAAGCAAGCTTTGATCGGGCGGTTAAAATAAGACTGGCACATTATGGCCCCAACCCATCTGCGGAAATTATCGACCGGGTCATAGCAGCTGTGGAGGCCAACCTACTTCGCCAAAGCGGCGCTGCAGCAAACCCAGTGGAAAAGAGAAAAGTAAATTTTGCAGCTTTTAAAAACTTCCTGGAAACAGAAGGAGAGATTGATGGGTACCTTGCAGATTTTGAGAGGCAATGTGCACTACACAAGGTACCCGCAGAGGACTGGGTCACGATATTATCCGGAAAATTATCCGGCCGGGCCAGTGAGGCTTTTCGGGCCATTCCAGATGAGGAAGTCGGGGATTATAATACTGTAAAAGAGGCTCTGCTCTCCAGGTATGCGGTTACACCGGAGGCATACCGGAGGCGGTTCAGAGACACTGTTAAATTGGCTGGTGATTCCTACCTTGAGTGGGCATGTAAGGTGCACCGCACAGCAGCTCACTGGATAGCGGGGTGCCAAGCCGTATCTGGGGAAGAGGTGCTGCAGCTATTCCTGTTGGAACATTGCTTCGACAAGTTACCCGCAGGAGTTCGAGAGTGGGTTCGGGACCGTAAACCCTCCACCCTGCATGAAGCGGCTCGCTTGGCAGATGAGTATACGGATGCCCGCAAACTGGACACTGCTACCACTAAGCCCCCTGCCAGAGTGGAGTACAGACCCCCAGTCACCCCAGCACCTGCCAGTTACCAACCCCCAGCACACCGCTATACCACACGGTCTCGGGCCACGAACTACCCTCAGAGAGCCTGGTTCAATTTGCGGGGCTACTCACAACCTATTCGGTGCTTTGGATGTAAGCAACTAGGGCACAAAAGACCAGAGTGTCCCCTAAACGCAGCGAACCAAGTACAGTCCTGGAGAAGACCCGCTAGCGGAATCCCACGTAATCCTCAGCCTGCGGCCCGCTATGTAGAGGCGCAAGAATGCTGGGGCATCCTACATGAGGCAGACCTTGTGCAAGCTGCCCACCGGAATAACCGGCAACTGGTTAAAGTGAATGGGAAGGAGGTCAGTGGTCTACGGGATACTGGTGCTACCATGACTTTGCTTCGAAAGAACTTGGTGTCTGAGAAACAGCACACAGGAGACACTGTGGCTGTGAGGGTAGCAGGGGGCACTGTGTTCCGCCTACCTGTTGCCAGGGTGCATTTGGATTGGGGAGGGGGCGCTAGACCTGTGAATGTGGGGGTCATGAAGGATTTACCAGCTGATGTTCTCCTTGGAAATACCTTGGTCCCCCTTGTTTCTGCCTATGCTCCCATGGGTCCCGCTGATGTTAACCCTGTGACTACCCGTGCTCAGATCCGTGCAGCAGAGACTGACCCCCCTGCTGCTAAGCCCCAGGACGCTGAGCTCAGTAAATCTCTATCCGCTATTGATATGTGGGAGTCACGTTACAATGCGCTGATGAAGGAGAAGAGTCACGTAGAGGATAAAATGGTCATGTTAAATAATCATGTAACAGTGCTAGCGGGAGAGAAGAGGAGTGCAGAGGAAAAAGCACGTTTAGAACAGGAATCTCTGCTAGACAAGCTGCACCGACAGACTGCAGAAAACACCAGCTTGAGAGTGGAACATGAAACATTAAGGACAAACTTAGTGACACTGGAGGAGAAGCTGACGCTGGCTCATAGGGAGGTGCAGCAACTCAAGGGCACCCTATGTCAGTATGAAGGGATTGTGGATACCTATAAAGAGCAGGTACAAAAACCACGTAAAGAAGCCGATGATATTTTGAAGGACTGTCTAGCCCTAGTCGGGGCACTGAAGAGGTTGAACCCTTATTTATACAGACAGGGATTCTCTCTCATAACGGGAATACAGATGGATTGTCCCAGCAAACTGACATGCCTACCACCTCCTAGTCCGGTCATCCCCAGGTTGACCCGCAAAAGGGTCAAGCCGGGTCTGCCGGAGTGTTCCACAAGGGGGGAGCTATGTGACAGACCCTTCTGTCAGGACTGAAAGAGTTAACTGTGTTTAGCTTTAAGAATCTAATTTATAAAGACAGGTTTTCTGGCCTCAGCTATTGTGTGCTATAATTACATTTAAGTAATAAACAGGCCATTGTTTAATCACCCTCAGAGAACAGAGGCTAGGTGATAAGACAAGCCAAATGTGTTTAAGTTGTTATCTGCCTAAGTAAAGTATTTAAGTAATATAATTCTATTGTATCATGTCAAGGGCGCTTCTCCCTTTTATCTAATGTACAACATTCTTTCAACCCCCATCTGAGGGGGGGTCAAAAAACCTGTATAAATCTGTGTGCTGCCTTCAAATAAAGTTGTCATTCTGTTTTAAACCTGAAACTGGCTGGGTTGTGAATTGCTGATTGTCTATGCAGGACATTGTTCATCTGGGGTTAACCCTTGGTACACAGTTGGTACCGTAACACCTTTCATATAGAGTCTGGCATCTACACTCACAGCCTGATGAGAGCTAATCATACAGACTGTGAGACATTCCTTTCATATAGAGTCTGGCATCTACACTCACAGCCTGATGAGAGCTAATCATACAGACTGTGTGAAATTCCTTTGTATAGAGTCTGGCATCTACACTCACAGCCTGATGAGAGCTAATCATACAGACTGTGAGACATTCCTTTCATATAGAGTCTGGCATCTACACTCACAGCCTGATGAGAGCTTATCATACAGACTGTGTGAAATTCCTTTGTATAGAGTCTGGCATCTACACTCACAGCCTGATGAGAGCTAATCATACAGACTGTGAGACATTCCTTTCATATAGAGTCTGGCATCTACACTCACAGCCTGATGAGAGCTAATCATACAGACTGTGAGACATTCCTTTCATATAGAGTCTGGCATCTACACTCACAGCCTGATGAGAGCTAACCATACAGACTGTGAGACATTCCTTTCATATAGAGTCTGGCATCTACACTCACAGCCTGATGAGAGCTAATCATACAGACTGTGTGAAATTCCTTTCATATAGAGTCTGGCATCTACACTCACAACCTGATGAGAGCTAATCATACAGACTGTGAGACATTCCTTTCGTATAGAGTCTGGCATCTACACTCACAGCCTGATGAGAGCTAATCATACAGACTGTGTGAAATTCCTTTCATATAGAGTCTGGCATCTACACTCACAGCCTGATGAGAGCTAATCATACAGACTGTGAGACATTCCTTTCATATAGAGTCTGGCATCTACACTCACAGCCTGATGAGAGCTAATCATACAGACTGTGTGAAATTCCTTTCATATAGAGTCTGGCATCTACACTCACAGACAGCCCGATGAGAGCTAATCATACAGACTGTGAGACATTCCTTTGTATAGAGTCTGGCATCTACACTCACAGCCTGATGAGAGCTAATCATACAGACTGTGTGAAATTCCTTTCATATAGAGTCTGGCATCTACACTCACAGCCTGATGAGAGCTAATCATACAGACTGTGAGACATTCCTTTGTATAGAGTCTGGCATCTACACTCACAGCCTGATGAGAGCTAATCACAGACTGTGAGATGTTCCTCTGATATAAAGTCTGGCATCTACACTCACAGCCTGATGAGAGCTAATCTTACAGAGTTGACGTTATCAGACCTTTGAGTGCTGCACTTGGGAATTACTATGTCTGCTGCAGTTATCTAAAAGGACCACTTCATATAGTCAAATTGAATCATTGACAAATACAATAAAAAAAATGCTATAGAATTTTTCTGGCAACGTTAATCCATTTCCTTCCCTCTGTATCATGTGACAGCCATTAGCCAATCACCCCAAGTCAGAACATGCTGTGATCTGAGATGTTATTGCTTAAAGAACGGGACAGATGCAGGAACTGTTAAGCACTGCTCCACATCAGACTGTTGTCTGCAAGCAGCACTCTGGGGACAGATGCAGGAACTGTTAAGCACTGCTCCACATCAGACTGTTGTCTGCAAGCAGCACGCTGGGGACAGATGCAGGAACTGTTAAGCACTGCTCCACATCAGACTGTTGTCTGCAAGCAGCACGCTGGGGACAGATGCAGGAACTGTTAAGCACTGCTCCACATCAGACTGTTGTCTGCAAGCAGCACGCTGGGGACAGATGCAGGAACTGTTAAGCACTGCTCCACATCAGACTGTTGTCTGCAAGCAGCACGCTGGGGACAGATGCAGGAACTGTTAAAGGGACACTGAACCCAATTTTTTTCTTTTGTGATTCAGATAGAGCAGCAATTTTAAGTAACTTTCTAATTTACTCCTATTATTAATTTTTCTTCGTTCTCTTTATTTGAAAAAGAAGGCATCTAAGCTTTTTTTAGGTTCAGTACTCTGGACAGCACTTTTTTATTGGTGGATGAATTTATCCACCAATCAGCAAGGACAACCCAGGTTGTTCACCAAAAATGGGCCGGCATCTAAACTTACATTCTTGCATTTCAAATAGAGAATAAAGAAAATTTGATAATAGGAGTAAATTAGAAAGATGCTTAAAATGTCATGCGCTATCTGAATCATGAAAGAAAAAAATTGGGTTCAGTGTCCCTTTAACAGTTCCTGCATCTGTCCCCAGCGTGCTGCTTGCAGACAACAGTCTGATGTGGAGCAGTGCTTAACAGTTCCTGCATCTGTCCCCAGAGTGCTGCTTGCAGACAACAGTCTGATGTGGAGCAGTGCTTAACAGTTCCTGCATCTGTCCCCAGCGTGCTGCTTGCAGACAACAGTCTGATGTGGAGCAGTGCTTAACAGTTCCTGCATCTGTCCCCAGAGTGCTGCTTGCAGACAACAGTCTGATGTGGAGCAGTGCTTAACAGTTCCTGCATCTGTCCCCAGAGTGCTGCTTGCAGACAACAGTCTGATGTGGAGCAGTGCTTAACAGTTCCTGCATCTGTCCCGTTCTTTAAGCAATAACATCTCAGATCACAGCATGTTCTGACTTGGGGTGATTGGCTAATGGCTGTCACATGATACAGAGGGAAGGAAATGGATTAACGTTGCCAGAAAAATTCTATAGCATTTTTTTTATTGTATTTGTCAATGATTCAATTTGACTATATGAAGTGGTCCTTTTAGATAACTGCAGCAGACATAGTAATTCCCAAGTGCAGCACTCAAAGGTCTGATAACGTCAACTCTGTAAGATTAGCTCTCATCAGGCTGTGAGTGTAGATGCCAGACTTTATATCAGAGGAACATCTCACAGTCTGTGATTAGCTCTCATCAGGCTGTGAGTGTAGATGCCAGACTCTATACAAAGGAATGTCTCACAGTCTGTATGATTAGCTCTCATCAGGCTGTGAGTGTAGATGCCAGACTCTATATGAAAGGAATTTCACACAGTCTGTATGATTAGCTCTCATCAGGCTGTGAGTGTAGATGCCAGACTCTATACAAAGGAATGTCTCACAGTCTGTATGATTAGCTCTCATCAGGCTGTGAGTGTAGATGCCAGACTCTATATGAAAGGAATTTCACACAGTCTGTATGATTAGCTCTCATCAGGCTGTGAGTGTAGATGCCAGACTCTATATGAAAGGAATGTCTCACAGTCTGTATGATTAGCTCTCATCAGGCTGTGAGTGTAGATGCCAGACTCTATATGAAAGGAATTTCACACAGTCTGTATGATTAGCTCTCATCAGGCTGTGAGTGTAGATGCCAGACTCTATACGAAAGGAATGTCTCACAGTCTGTATGATTAGCTCTCATCAGGTTGTGAGTGTAGATGCCAGACTCTATATGAAAGGAATTTCACACAGTCTGTATGATTAGCTCTCATCAGGCTGTGAGTGTAGATGCCAGACTCTATATGAAAGGAATGTCTCACAGTCTGTATGGTTAGCTCTCATCAGGCTGTGAGTGTAGATGCCAGACTCTATATGAAAGGAATGTCTCACAGTCTGTATGATTAGCTCTCATCAGGCTGTGAGTGTAGATGCCAGACTCTATATGAAAGGAATGTCTCACAGTCTGTATGATTAGCTCTCATCAGGCTGTGAGTGTAGATGCCAGACTCTATACAAAGGAATTTCACACAGTCTGTATGATAAGCTCTCATCAGGCTGTGAGTGTAGATGCCAGACTCTATATGAAAGGAATGTCTCACAGTCTGTATGATTAGCTCTCATCAGGCTGTGAGTGTAGATGCCAGACTCTATACAAAGGAATTTCACACAGTCTGTATGATTAGCTCTCATCAGGCTGTGAGTGTAGATGCCAGACTCTATATGAAAGGAATGTCTCACAGTCTGTATGATTAGCTCTCATCAGGCTGTGAGTGTAGATGCCAGACTCTATATGAAAGGTGTTACGGTACCAACTGTGTACCAAGGGTTAACCCCAGATGAACAATGTCCTGCATAGACAATCAGCAATTCACAACCCAGCCAGTTTCAGGTTTAAAACAGAATGACAACTTTATTTGAAGGCAGCACACAGATTTATACAGGTTTTTTGACCCCCCCTCAGATGGGGGTTGAAAGAATGTTGTACATTAGATAAAAGGGAGAAGCGCCCTTGACATGATACAATAGAATTATATTACTTAAATACTTTACTTAGGCAGATAACAACTTAAACACATTTGGCTTGTCTTATCACCTAGCCTCTGTTCTCTGAGGGTGATTAAACAATGGCCTGTTTATTACTTAAATGTAATTATAGCACACAATAGCTGAGGCCAGAAAACCTGTCTTTATAAATTAGATTCTTAAAGCTAAACACAGTTAACTCTTTCAGTCCTGACAGAAGGGTCTGTCACATAGCTCCCCCCTTGTGGAACACTCCGGCAGACCCGGCTTGACCCTTTTGCGGGTCAACCTGGGGATGACCGGACTAGGAGGTGGTAGGCATGTCAGTTTGCTGGGACAATCCATCTGTATTCCCGTTATGAGAGAGAATCCCTGTCTGTATAAATAAGGGTTCAACCTCTTCAGTGCCCCGACTAGGGCTAGACAGTCCTTCAAAATATCATCGGCTTCTTTACGTGGTTTTTGTACCTGCTCTTTATAGGTATCCACAATCCCTTCATACTGACATAGGGTGCCCTTGAGTTGCTGCACCTCCCTATGAGCCAGCGTCAGCTTCTCCTCCAGTGTCACTAAGTTTGTCCTTAATGTTTCATGTTCCACTCTCAAGCTGGTGTTTTTCTGCAGTCTGTCGGTGCAGCTTGTCTAGCAGAGATTTCCTGTTCTAAACGTGCTTTTTCCTCTGCACTCCTCTTCTCTCCCGCTAGCACTGTTACATGATTATTTAACATGACCATTTTATCCTCTACGTGACTCTTCTCCTTCATCAGCGCATTGTAACGTGACTCCCACATATCAATAGCGGATAGAGATTTACTGAGCTCAGCGTCCTGGGGCTTAGCAGCAGGGGGGTCAGTCTCTGCTGCACGGATCTGAGCACGGGTAGTCACAGGGTTAACATCAGCGGGACCCATGGGAGCATAGGCAGAAACAAGGGGGACCAAGGTATTTCCAAGGAGAACATCAGCTGGTAAATCCTTCATGACCCCCACATTCACAGGTCTAGCGCCCCCTCCCCAATCCAAATGCACCCTGGCAACAGGTAGGCGGAACACAGTGCCCCCTGCTACCCTCACAGCCACAGTGTCTCCTGTGTGCTGTTTCTCAGACACCAAGTTCTTTCGAAGCAAAGTCATGGTAGCACCAGTATCCCGTAGACCACTGACCTCCTTCCCATTCACTTTAACCAGTTGCCGGTTATTCCGGTGGGCAGCTTGCACAAGGTCTGCCTCATGTAGGATGCCCCAGCATTCTTGCGCCTCTACATAGCGGGCCGCAGGCTGAGGATTACGTGGGATTCCGCTAGCGGGTCTTCTCCAGGGACTGTACTTGGTTCGCTGCGTTTAGGGGACACTCTGGTCTTTTGTGCCCTAGTTGCTTACATCCAAAGCACCGAATAGGTTGTGAGTAGCCCCGCAAATTGAACCAGGCTCTCTGAGGGTAGTTCGTGGCCCGAGACCGTGTGGTATAGCGGTGTGCTGGGGGTTGGTAACTGGCAGGTGCTGGGGTGACTGGGGGTCTGTACTCCACTCTGGCAGGGGGCTTAGTGGTAGCAGTGTCCAGTTTGCGGGCATCCGTATACTCATCTGCCAAGCGAGCCGCTTCATGCAGGGTGGAGGGTTTACGGTCCCGAACCCACTCTCGAACTCCTGCGGGTAACTTGTCGAAGCAATGTTCCAACAGGAATAGCTGCAGCACCTCTTCCCCAGATACGGCTTGGCACCCCGCTATCCAGTGAGCTGCTGTGCGGTGCACCTTACATGCCCACTCAAGGTAGGAATCACCAGCCAATTTAACAGTGTCTCTGAACCGCCTCCGGTATGCCTCCGGTGTAACCGCATACCTGGAGAGCAGAGCCTCTTTTACAGTATTATAATCCCCGACTTCCTCATCTGGAATGGCCCGAAAAGCCTCACTGGCCCGGCCGGATAATTTTCCGGATAATATCGTGACCCAGTCCTCTGCGGGTACCTTGTGTAGTGCACATTGCCTCTCAAAATCTGCAAGGTACCCATCAATCTCTCCTTCTGTTTCCAGGAAGTTTTTAAAAGCTGCAAAATTTACTTTTCTCTTTTCCACTGGGTTTGCTGCAGCGCCGCTTTGGCGAAGTAGGTTGGCCTCCACAGCTGCTATGACCCGGTCGATAATTTCCGCAGATGGGTTGGGGCCATAATGTGCCAGTCTTATTTTTAACCGCCCGATCAAAGCTTGCTTCTGCGGGGGTTCTGTCTGCTATGCTGGGCCCATTGGTTCCTTCTGTCCCTGGTACTCTTTCCATCTTAGTCAGTATTGTAATAATCCCCCTCTTCCTGAGGTTACTGGCTTGTGTAGTTGCTCTTCTGGGCGATAAGGATTCTCCCGTCGCTTGCCACCAATGTTACGGTACCAACTGTGTACCAAGGGTTAACCCCAGATGAACAATGTCCTGCATAGACAATCAGCAATTCACAACCCAGCCAGTTTCAGGTTTAAAACAGAATGACAACTTTATTTGAAGGCAGCACACAGATTTATACAGGTTTTTGACCCCCCCTCAGATGGGGGTTGAAAGAATGTTGTACATTAGATAAAAGGGAGAAGCGCCCTTGACATGATACAATAGAATTATATTACTTAAATACTTTACTTAGGCAGATAACAACTTAAACACATTTGGCTTGTCTTATCACCTAGCCTCTGTTCTCTGAGGGTGATTAAACAATGGCCTGTTTATTACTTAAATGTAATTATAGCACACAATAGCTGAGGCCAGAAAACCTGTCTTTATAAATTAGATTCTTAAAGCTAAACACAGTTAACTCTTTCAGTCCTGACAGAAGGGTCTGTCACAAAAGGAATGTCTCACAGTCTGTATGATTAGCTCTCATCAGGCTGTGAGTGTAGATGCCAGACTCTATACAAAGGAATTTCACACAGTCTGTATGATAAGCTCTCATCAGGCTGTGAGTGTAGATGCCAGACTCTATATGAAAGGAATGTCTCACAGTCTGTATGATTAGCTCTCATCAGGCTGTGAGTGTAGATGCCAGACTCTATATGAAAGGAATGTCTCACAGTCTGTATGATTAGCTCTCATCAGGCTGTGAGTGTAGATGCCAGACTCTATATGAAAGGAATGTCTCACAGTCTGTATAATTAGCTCTCAGGCTGTGAGTGTAGATGCCAGTCTTTATATCAGAGGAACATCTCACAGTCTGTATGATTAGCTCTCATCAGGCTGTGAGTGTAGATGCCAGTCTTTATATCAGAGGAACATCTCACAGTCTGTGTGATTAGCTCTCATCAGGCTGTGAGTGTAGATAACAGACTCTATACAAAGGAATTTCACACAGTCTGTATGATTAGCTCTCATCAGGCTGTGAGTGTAGATGCCAGACTCTATATGAAAGGAATGTCTCACAGTCTGTATGATTAGCTCTCATCAGGCTGTGAGTGTAGATGCCAGACTCTATATGAAAGGAAAGTCTCACAGTCTGTATGATTAGCTCTCATCAGGCTGTGAGTGTAGATGCCAGTCTTTATATCAGAGGAACATCTCACAGTCTGTGTGATTAGCTCTCATCAGGCTGTGAGTGTAGATGCCAGACTCTATACAAAGGGAATTTCACACAGTCTGTATGATTAGCTCTCATCAGGCTGTGAGTGTAGATGCCAGACTCTATACAAAGGAATGTCTCACAGTCTGTATGATTAGCTCTCATCAGGCTGTGAGTGTAGATGCCAGACTCTATATGAAAGGAATGTCTCACAGTCTGTATGATTAGCTCTCATCAGGCTGTGAGTGTAGATGCCAGACTCTATATGAAAGGAATGTCTCACAGTCTGTATGATTAGCTCTCATCAGGCTGTGAGTGTAGATGCCAGACTCTATATGAAAGGAATGTCTCACAGTCTGTATGATTAGCTCTCATCAGGCTGTGAGTGTAGATGCCAGACTCTATATGAAAGGAATGTCTCACAGTCTGTATGATTAGCTCTCATCAGGCTGTGAGTGTAGATGCCAGACTCTATATGAAAGGAATGTCTCACAGTCTGTATGATTAGCTCTCATCAGGCTGTGAGTGTAGATGCCAGACTCTATATGAAAGGAATTTCACACAGTCTGTATGATTAGCTCTCATCAGGCTGTGAGTGTAGATGCCAGACTCTATACAAAGGAATGTCTCACAGTCTGTATGATTAGCTCTCATCAGGCTGTGAGTGTAGATGCCAGACTCTATATGAAAGGAATTTCACACAGTCTGTATGATTAGCTCTCATCGGCTGTGAGTGTAGATGCCAGACTCTATATGAAAGGAATGTCTCACAGTCTGTATGATTAGCTCTCATCAGGCTGTGAGTGTAGATGCCAGACTCTATATGAAAGGAATTTCACACAGTCTGTATGATTAGCTCTCATCAGGCTGTGAGTGTAGATGCCAGACTCTATACGAAAGGAATGTCTCACAGTCTGTATGATTAGCTCTCATCAGGTTGTGAGTGTAGATGCCAGACTCTATATGAAAGGAATTTCACACAGTCTGTATGATTAGCTCTCATCAGGCTGTGAGTGTAGATGCCAGACTCTATATGAAAGGAATGTCTCACAGTCTGTATGGTTAGCTCTCATCAGGCTGTGAGTGTAGATGCCAGACTCTATATGAAAGGAATGTCTCACAGTCTGTATGATTAGCTCTCATCAGGCTGTGAGTGTAGATGCCAGACTCTATATGAAAGGAATGTCTCACAGTCTGTATGATTAGCTCTCATCAGGTTGTGAGTGTAGATGCCAGACTCTATACAAAGGAATTTCACACAGTCTGTATGATAAGCTCTCATCAGGCTGTGAGTGTAGATGCCAGACTCTATATGAAAGGAATGTCTCACAGTCTGTATGATTAGCTCTCATCAGGCTGTGAGTGTAGATGCCAGACTCTATACAAAGGAATTTCACACAGTCTGTATGATTAGCTCTCATCAGGCTGTGAGTGTAGATGCCAGACTCTATATGAAAGGAATGTCTCACAGTCTGTATGATTAGCTCTCATCAGGCTGTGAGTGTAGATGCCAGACTCTATATGAAAGGAATGTCTCACAGTCTGTATGATTAGCTCTCATCAGGCTGTGAGTGTAGATGCCAGACTCTATATGAAAGGAATGTCTCACAGTCTGTATGATTAGCTCTCATCAGGCTGTGAGTGTAGATGCCAGACTCTATATGAAAGGAATGTCTCACAGTCTGTATGATTAGCTCTCATCAGGCTGTGAGTGTAGATGCCAGACTCTATATGAAAGGAATGTCTCACAGTCTGTATGATTAGCTCTCATCAGGCTGTGAGTGTAGATGCCAGACTCTATATGAAAGGAATGTCTCACAGTCTGTATAATTAGCTCTCAGGCTGTGAGTGTAGATGCCAGTCTTTATATCAGAGGAACATCTCACAGTCTGTATGATTAGCTCTCATCAGGCTGTGAGTGTAGATGCCAGTCTTTATATCAGAGGAACATCTCACAGTCTGTGTGATTAGCTCTCATCAGGCTGTGAGTGTAGATAACAGACTCTATACAAAGGAATTTCACACAGTCTGTATGATTAGCTCTCATCAGGCTGTGAGTGTAGATGCCAGACTCTATATGAAAGGAAAGTCTCACAGTCTGTATGATTAGCTCTCATCAGGCTGTGAGTGTAGATGCCAGTCTTTATATCAGAGGAACATCTCACAGTCTGTGTGATTAGCTCTCATCAGGCTGTGAGTGTAGATGCCAGACTCTATACAAAGGAATTTCACACAGTCTGTATGATTAGCTCTCATCAGGCTGTGAGTGTAGATGCCAGACTCTATACAAAGGAATGTCTCACAGTCTGTATGATTAGCTCTCATCAGGCTGTGAGTGTAGATGCCAGACTCTATATGAAAGGAATGTCTCACAGTCTGTATGATTAGCTCTCATCAGGCTGTGAGTGTAGATGCCAGACTCTATATGAAAGGAATGTCTCACAGTCTGTATGATTAGCTCTCATCAGGCTGTGAGTGTAGATGCCAGACTCTATATGAAAGGAATGTCTCACAGTCTGTATGATTAGCTCTCATCAGGCTGTGAGTGTAGATGCCAGACTCTATATGAAAGGAATGTCTCACAGTCTGTATGATTAGCTCTCATCAGGCTGTGAGTGTAGATGCCAGACTCTATATGAAAGGAATGTCTCACAGTCTGTATGATTAGCTCTCATCAGGCTGTGAGTGTAGATGCCAGACTCTATATGAAAGGAATGTCTCACAGTCTGTATGATTAGCTCTCATCAGGCTGTGAGTGTAGATGCCAGACTCTATATGAAAGGAATGTCTCACAGTCTGTATGATTAGCTCTCATCAGGTTGTGAGTGTAGATGCCAGACTCTATATGAAAGGAATGTCTCACAGTCTGTATGATTAGCTCTCATCAGGTTGTGAGTGTAGATGCCAGACTCTATATGAAAGGAATGTCTCACAGTCTGTATGATTAGCTCTCATCAGGTTGTGAGTGTAGATGCCAGACTCTATATGAAAGGAATGTCTCACAGTCTGTATGATTAGCTCTCATCAGGTTGTGAGTGTAGATGCCAGACTCTATACAAAGGAATTTCACACAGTCTGTATGATTAGCTCTCATCAGGCTGTGAGTGTAGATGCCAGTCTTTATATCAGAGGAACATCTCACAGTCTGTATGATTAGCTCTCATCAGGCTGTGAGTGTAGATGCCAGACTCTATACAAAGGAATGTCTCACAGTCTGTATGATTAGCTCTCATCAGGCTGTGAGTGTAGATGCCAGACTCTATATGAAAGGAATGTCTCACAGTCTGTATGATTAGCTCTCATCAGGTTGTGAGTGTAGATGCCAGACTCTATATGAAAGGAATGTCTCACAGTCTGTATGATTAGCTCTCATCAGGCTGTGAGTGTAGATGCCAGACTCTATATGAAAGGAATGTCTCACAGTCTGTATGATTAGCTCTCATCAGGCTGTGAGTGTAGATGCCAGACTCTATATGAAAGGAATGTCTCACAGTCTGTATGATTAGCTCTCATCAGGCTGTGAGTGTAGATGCCAGACTCTATATGAAAGGAATGTCTCACAGTCTGTATGATTAGCTCTCATCAGGCTGTGAGTGTAGATGCCAGACTCTATATGAAAGGAATGTCTCACAGTCTGTATGATTAGCTCTCATCAGGCTGTGAGTGTAGATGCCAGACTCTATATGAAAGGAATGTCTCACAGTCTGTATGATTAGCTCTCATCAGGTTGTGAGTGTAGATGCCAGACTCTATATGAAAGGAATGTCTCACAGTCTGTATGATTAGCTCTCATCAGGTTGTGAGTGTAGATGCCAGACTCTATATGAAAGGAATGTCTCACAGTCTGTATGATTAGCTCTCATCAGGCTGTGAGCGTAGATGCCAGACTCTATACAAAGGAATGTCACATTCTGTATGATTAGCTCTCATCAGGCTGTGAGCGTAGATGCCAGACTCTATATCAGAGGAATGTCTCACAGTCTGTAGACAGCTGGGGCTCTGTGTGCCGAGGAAGCGGTGACACTGATACACAAGCAGGTAAAAACCATAGCCTAACATGTAGCAATGGTAATATGCATTAAACTGCTTGTAATATAACATTTCAGAAAAGTGTGCTAATGCTTAAAGGGGCAGTACATCGTAAAATTGTTTCCCCATTCATGTATTTTCAATGATACCAGCTGCAGAGTATAAAAATGTGTAAGAAATAGTATTTGTAGGTTATTTAATGTCAGGTTTCTGTGATGTAAAAAAAATGAGACAAAGAAATTATTTCAGAACTTTTTCCACCTTTAATGTGACCTATAAACTGTACAACTCAATTGAAAAACAAACTGAAATCTTTTAGGTAAAAGGGAAATAAAAAACTAAAATAATATGGTTGCATAAGTGTGAACACCCTTAAACTAATACTTTATTGAAGCACCTTTTGATTTTATTACAGCACTCAGTCTTTTTGTTTATGAGTTTTTCAGCATGGCACATCTTGACTTGGCAAGATTTGCCCACTCTTCTTTGCAAAAACACTTTAAATCTGTAAGAATGCGAGGGCACATGTACCACACAGCCAGTACTTGCCAGATATTCGTATGAAGAATACGGGCGATTGTGGTCACATGTACCACACAGCCAGTACTTGCCAGATATTCGTATGAAGAATACGTAAGATTGTTGTCACATGTACCACACAGCCAGTACTTGCCAGATATTCGTATGAAGAATACGGGCGATTGTGATCACATGTACCACACAGCCAGTACTTGCCAGATATTCGTATGAAGAATACGTAAGATTGTTGTCACATGTACCACACAGCCAGTACTTGCCAGATATTCGTATGAAGAATACGGGCGATTGTTGTCACATGTACCACACAGCCAGTACTTGCCAGATATTCGTATGAAGAATACGGGCGATTGTTGTCACATGTACCACACAGCCAGTACTTGCCAGATATTCGTATGAAGAATACGTAAGATTGTTGTCACATGTACCACACAGCCAGTACTTGCCAGATATTCGTATGAAGAATACGTAAGATTGTTGTCACATGTACCACACAGCCAGTACTTGCCAGATATTCGTATGAAGAATACGGGCGATTGTTGTCACATGTACCACACAGCCAGTACTTGCCAGATATTCCTGCAGCTACTTTAATGTTGCTGTAGGCCTGTTGGTAGCCTCCCAGACCAGTTTTCTTTCCGTCTTTTCATCAATTTTGGAGGGACATCCAGCTCTTGGTAATGTCACTGTTGCACCATATTTTCTTCACTTGATGATGACTGTCTTCACTGTGTTCCATGGTCTATCTAATGCCTTGGAAATTCTTTTGTACCCTTCTGCTGACCGATACCTTTTAACAATGAGATCCCTCTGATGCTTTAGAAGCTCTCTGCGGACCATGGCTTTTGCTCTAGGATGCGACTAACAAAATGTCAGGAAAGACCAACTAGAACAGCTGAACTTTATTTGGGGTTAATCAGAGGCACTTTAAATGATGACAGGTGTGCGATGACTCCTATTTAACATGTTTTGCATGTGATTGCTTAATTCTGAACACAGCTACATCCCCAGTTATAAAAGGGTGTTCACACTTATGCAACCATATTTTATTTTTATTTTTTATTTCCCTTTACCTAAAAGATTTTAGTTTGTTTTTCAATTGAGTTGTACAGTTTATAGGTCACATTAAAGGTGGGGGTTTTTTTACATCACAGAAACCTGACAATTTAACAGGGGTGTGTAGACTTTTTATATCCACTGTATCTGGTTTTGTGCTTTTAAAGCACAGCCTATAACTATGGGTTGAGCTTGCAGGTAAAATAAGAGCTCATTATGTGATCACTTATGTACACACACTTGCTTCCTTATCTTATATATTTGAACCAAAGCTTAATACTTAGAAAGAACATTGGAAAAATAAAATTTTATTACTTAACTATCCTGCACCCCACTGGGAGTGTAATTTCTTCTGCTGGTTATGTTTACATAGGCTTATCAATAGCCTAGACTCCATTATAGAAAATTTCAGTATAGCAGCGGATACCTCAGGCTAAATAAGCTATTTCAAATGCTGAAATAGGAGTAAAGGAGCTACTTGTAAACAATGTAATGCACTCCAGCAGGTAAAGTGGATCATTGGTAACAATTTAAAGGGGAGAAAGATTTTGGGTGAGCTATCCATTTAAAAAGATGTTCAATAAACTTAATTGACAGTGGCAATTTGCAATGTTTCAATTAAATTATTGGGGGGGGAGTACTTTTTAAAATGTCAGTATTAAACCTTTATGGATCAGACAGAGCAGGCTACTTTGACAGATATTTTCAATGTATTTTAATTATCAAACATTTATGCAAAGAAAAATCTAGTGTACAATGTCCCTTTAATTCACACTGTTACCAAAGCAACTTTATTTTATATATTGCCAATTATTTGTCCTCCGACGCTCTGCAAAGTTTTCATTTGTTACACTAACTGATGCCATTACAATGATTGTAGTTTTAATGACCAGAATGTGAGACACCTGACTCATGGCTCACAGGATATGTGCATATATTGCACCTTCTCAGAGAGCTAACAATGGTGTGTATTGCTTCTGAAGATGTCATTTATGGAGACACACGACTCATGGCTCACAGGATATGTGCATATGCTGCACCTCAGAGAGCCAACAACGGTGTGTATTGCTTCTGAAGATGTCATTTATGGAGACACCCGACTCATGGCTCACAGGATATGTGCATATGCTGCACCTCAGAGAGCCAACACCGGTGTGTATTGCTTCTGAAGATGTCATTTATGGCCATGTGGACAAGGTTTCAGTTTGAGAATGTTTGCTTCGCAATTATTAGGCAGCGGATCTGTACGTCAGTTGCCTGTATGTAGAATTACACACTCACTGAGTAATACACCTCTTCTCTCACGTGACCAACTGAGCGAGAGAACGGCCTGTCAGTCACCCAGAGCGAGTGTGTAATGCGCCTCTTCTCTCACGTGACCAACTGAGCGAGGAGAACGGCCTGTCAGTCACCCAGAGCGAGTGTGTAATGCGCCTCTTGTCTCACGTGACTGAGCGAGAGAACGGCCTGTCAGCCACCACTCACCGAGTGTGTAAAGCCCCTCTTCTCTCACGTGACCAACTGAGCGAGACAACGGCCTGTCAGTCACCCAGAGCGAGTGGTGTAATGTGCCTCTTCTCTCACGTGACCAACTGAGGCGAGAGAACGGCCTGTCAGTCACCCAGAGCGAGTGTGTAATGCGCCTCTTGTCTCACGTGACTGAGCGAGAGAACGGCCTGTCAGCCACCACTCACCGAGTGTGTAAAGCCCCTCTTCTCTCACGTGACCAACTGAGCGAGGACAACGGCCTGTCAGTCACCCAGAGCGAGTGTGTAATGTGCCTCTTGTCTCATGTGACTAACTGAGCCAGGAGAACGGCCTGTCAGCCACCACTCACAGAGTGTTTAAAACCCCTCTTCTCTCACGTGACCAACAGAGCGAGAGAACGGCCTGTCAGCCACCACTCACTGAGTGTGTAAAGCCCCTCTTCTCTCACGTGACCAACTGAGCGAGAGAACGGCCTGTCAGTCACCCAGAGCGAGTGTGTAATGCGCCTCTTGTCTCACGTGACCAACTGAGCGAGAGAACGGCCTGGTCCAGTCACCCAGAGCGAGTGTGTAATGCGCCTCTTGTCTCATGTGACCAACTGAAGCGAGAGAACGGCCTGTCAGCCACCACCTCCTGAGTGTGTAAAGCCCCTCTTCTCTCACGGACAACTAAGCAAGAGAATGGCCAGAGCGAGTGTGTAATGCGCCTCTTGTCTCACGTGACTAACTGAGTGAGAGAATGCGCCTCTTGTCTCACGTGACCAACTGAGCGAGAGAACGGCCTGTCCAGCCACCACTCACTGAGTGTGTTAAAGCCCCTCTTCTCTCACGTGACCAACTAAGCAAGAGAATGGCCAGAGCGAGTGTGTAATGCGCCTCTTGTCTCACGTGACTAACTGAGTGAGAGAACGGCCTGTCAGTCACCCAGAGCGAGTGTGTAATGCGCCTCTTGTCCTCACGTGACTAACTGAGTGAGAGAACGGCCTGTCAGTCACCCAGAGCGAGTGTGTTCGAGTGATTTCAATCTATAAACACAGAGGTGGAGGAAAGCTATTACACAGCATTCTGATGACCATTTGGGGAAGCTGGCTTACACTGCTAAGTACATAGAGCCCATTGAGTTTAAGAAATTGCACCAAAACTTTTGGTTACAGAAGAAAACATTTCGGATCGC
The DNA here is from genome assembly GCF_027579735.1 of Bombina bombina. NCBI lineage: Eukaryota > Metazoa > Chordata > Amphibia > Anura > Bombinatoridae > Bombina > Bombina bombina. The sequence continues at coordinate 1,272,154,494 of NC_069501.1, forward strand.
TATCCTGCCCTATGGTCAGTGGTTCAGAAGCCCATTCTTGCATTTCCAGCATCATATTTGGTGGAGGCGTTTTTAGTGCAATTGTACAACTATTATCCAAGCAAAGAAATCAATTCCAGGTTTCAGAATGTGGCAATTTAAGGCTCCTGCTAAGTGACATGAAACTGGTATCACTTTATTAAAGGGACACTCAAGTCAAAATAACCTTGTATGATTCAGATAGAGCAACAGCTTTAAGACACTTTACAATTTACTTCATCTTTATGTGCACACTTTCTGGGGAACAAGATCCTACTGAGCATGTGCACACGCTCACAGGGTATCCGTATACTAGTCTGTGATTGGCTGATGTCTGTCCACATGATACAGGGGACTGGAATATGAGAAGAAAAATAAGTTTTGCCAGAAAAAAAATCTAGAGTAGGTTGGTGCATCATATTTTATTATGCACTTGTTTATTATTAAATTATATTGTATTTAAGCTCATCATCACATTAAACCAACAGTTATTAAAAAGTTTATTTAAAGTTTGAATAAATGGTTTAATTAATTGTTACGCTTTTAAACTGTAATATCCTTCATTAGTGGTGCTATTCTAATAAATTCATTATGGCGTAAGGTAGGGGGCGCCGATGGCGAGTGGCTGAAAAAGTTTGGGAACCACAGCTCTAATGTGTCTAAGAATGTAGTTTTTGTACTTCCCGTAACGTTTAACTGCAAAATGGTAAAAGTCCCCATCAGGAGGTATAAGGATGTGTGACTGCTGCTGCCTGCAACTTCCAGTGGGGCTTTATCTATGTGTTTAAGCCACTGTACATAGGCGTTCCATGGTAAATAGTGCAAAACTGAAAAAAACTAGAGTGTCATTTGTCATCACCGTTATACATAATTTTATTAGGTTATAACTTCTCTGCACAGTTAATACTAACTGAACATTACCTCATTAGAAGGGAAGGACACAGCTTGTGATAAATGTAAGAACCGCTCCCTGAAGACATTGGGCTTAATTCCCTTGTGTGAGGCCCTTACTCACCATTTCCGTTCTGTGGAATACAGTCTGAGATGGCGCAGAGAAGATTTCTGACGACAATAACTAATGGCAGGACTTCAGAATAACGTGTGCATGCTGACATCTGAGGCAACACGTTTAGGGCGAAAGAGCAGAGGTTCTACAAAGCTACACTACTGCAAATTAACCTGGGTAGTTATCTCAGCAAACACAGCATTACAGAGCAAGTGAAACACCACCAATAGCGCATTTATACAGCAGGTACTCAAGTGCTAAATCTAGCTTTTTGGTACCCACCAGACAATTTCCCTATTGTAAGGGAAAAATCAGGAGGTGTAGACTAGCGCCCGTGTACTTAAAGCATTCTAAGCCATTACTACGCATCAAGCAGAGTAGGGGTTTGTCTGTATGGAATCCACAGCATGTTATGGAATACACTAGACAGTGAGAGACTGGGTAGAG
>NC_069501.1:1272170282-1272230282 GCF_027579735.1 Bombina bombina
ATGCAAAGTCGCATACAGAGATAGTTCTAGCATTTCTGAGGTCGCATGGGTGGAAAGTGAACGTGGAAAAGAGTTCTCTGTTACCACTCACAAGGGTTCCTTTTCTAGGGACTCTTATAGATTCTGTAGAGATGAAGATTTACCTGACGGAGTCTCAGCTATTCGTTAGCGCTATCCCTCCCCCACACTTTCTTTTTGAACTAAGGGTGTACTTTATGAGGTTAGCACACTCCATATTGGGATTAGCTAGGAGAACAGAAGTGTAGTATCCCTAATCACACTCTACATTTTTAGGAGTCCAGGTTATCAAAGATTCTCAATGCTTGCTATGTCCTTCATTCCGTTCCAAGCCCATCAGTAGCTCAGTGCATGGAGGTAATCGGCTTAATGGTCGCGGCAATGGACATAGTGCCATTTGCGCGCCTGCATCTCAGACCGCTGCAACTATGCATGCTCAGTCAATGGAACGGGGATTATTCAGATCTGTCCCCTTTGCTAAATCTGGACCAGGAGACTAGAGATTCGCTTCTCTGGTGGTTGTCACCGGTTCATCTGTCCAAAGGAATGACCTTTCGCAGGCCAGATTGGACGATTGTAACAACGGATGCCAGCCTTCTAGGCTGGGGAGCAGTCTGGAATTCCCTGAAGGCTCAGGGATCGTGGACTCAGGAGGAGAAACTCCTCCCAATAAACATTCTAGAATTAAGAGCAATATTCAATGCTCTTCTAGCTTTGCCTCAGTTAGCAAAGCTGAGGTTCATCAGATTTCAGTCGGACAATATCACGACTGTTGCTTACATCAATCATCAAGGGGGAACCAGGAGCTCCCTAGCGATGTTGGAAGTCTCGAAGATAATTCGCTGGGCAGAGTCTCACTCTTGCCACCTGTCAGCTATTCACATCCCAGGCGTAGAGAACTGGGAGGCGGATTTCCTAAGTCGCCAGACTTTTCATCCGGGAGAGTGGGAACTTCACCCGGAGGTATTTGCTCAACTGATTCGTCGTTGGGGCGAACCGGATCTGGATCTCATGGCATCTCGCCAGAACGCGAAGCTTCCTTGTTACGGATCCAGGTCCAGGGACCCGGGAGCGGTGCTGGTAGATGCATTAGCAACCCCTTGGGTTTTCAACATAGCTTATGTGTTTCCACCATTTCCGTTGCTACCTCGCTGATTGCCAGGATCAAACAGGAGAGGGCATCGGTAATTCTGATAGCGCCTGCGTGGCCACGCAGGACCTGGTATGCAGACCTAGTGGACATGTCGTCCTGTCCACCATGGTCTCTTCCTCTGAGGCAGGACCTTCTAATTCAGGGTCCTTTCAACCATCCAAACCTAATTTCTCTGAGGCTGACTGCCTGGAAATTGAACGCTTGATTCTATCAAAGCGTGGGTTTTCGGATTCGGTTATTGATACATTAATACAGGCTCGGAAACCTGTGACAAGAAAAATTTACCATAAGATATGGCGTAAATATTTATATTGGTGCGAATCCAAGAGTTACTCATGGAGTATGGTTAGGATTCCTAGGATATTAGCTTTTCTACAAGAGGGTTTAGAAAAGGGTTTATCCGCTAGTTCGCTAAAGGGACAGATTTCAGCTCTGTCTATTCTTTTACACAAACTTCTCTGCCAGACGTCCAGGCCTTTTGTCAGGCTTTGGCTAGAATTAAGCCTGTGTTTAAAGCTGTTGCTCCTCCGTGGAGCTTAAACTTGGTTCTTAAAGTTCTTCAGGGTATTCCGTTTGAACCCCTTCATTCCATTGATATTAAGCTTTTATCTTGGAAAGTTTTGTTTTTGATGGCTATTTCCTCGGCTTGAAGAGTCTCTGAGTTATCTGCCTTACATTGTGATTTTCCTTATCTGATCTTTCATTCAGACAAGGTAGTTCTGCGTACTAAACCTGGGTTTTTACCTAAGGTTGTTTCTAACAGGAATATCAATCAAGAGATTGTTGTTCCTTCATTATGTCCTAATCCTTCTTCAAAGAAGGAACGTCTTTTGCATAATCTAGACGTGGTCCGTGCTCTGAAGTTCTACTTACAGGCAACTAAAGATTTTAAACAAACTTCTTCTCTGTTTGTCGTTTACTCTGGACAGAGGAGAGGTCAAAAGGCTTCGGCTACCTCTCTCTCTTTTTGGCTTCGTAGCATAATACGTTTAGCCTATGAGACTGCTGGACAGCAGCCTCCTGAAAGAATTACAGCTCATTCCACCAGAGCTGTGGCTTCCACCTGGGCCTTTAAGAATGAGGCCTCTGTTGAACAGATTTGCAAGGCTGCAACTTGGTCTTCACTTCATACTTTTTCCAAATTTTAAAAATTTTACACTTTCGCTTCTTCGGAGGCTGGTTTTGGGAGAAAGGTTCTACAGGCAGTGGTTCCTTCTGTTTAATGTTCCTGCCTTGTCCCTCCCATCATCCGTGTACTTAGCTTTGGTATTGGTATCCCATAAGTAATGGTTGACCCGTGGACTGAACACACTTAACAAGAGAAAACATAATTTATGCTTACCTGATAAATTTATTTCTCTTGTAGTGTGTTCAGTCCACGGCCCGCCCTGTCTTTTTAAGGCAGATTCTAAATTTTAAAATTATAACTCCAGTCACCACTGCACCTTATAGTTTCTCCTTTCTCGTCTTGTTTCGGTAGAATGACTGGATATGACATGTGAGGGGAGGAGCTATATAGCAGCTCTGATTGGGTGATCCTCTTGCAACTTCCTGTTGGGAAGGAGAATATATCCCATAAGTAATGGATGACCCGTGGACTGAACACACTACAAGAGAAATACATTTATCAGGTAAGCATAAATTATGTTTTTGACTTTACGCTTTAAGTACTTACTAAAGCAGGGATTAACTTGTTTAAGTAGCAAGAGAACGAAGAAAAAGTAATAGGAGTAAATCGCAAAGTTGCTTAAAATTGCTGCTCAGAATCAGCAAAGAAAAAACATAATTTATGCTTACCTGATAAATTCCTTTCTCCTGTAGTGTAGTCAGTCCACGGGTCATCCATTACTTATGGAATATTTCTCTTCCTAACAGGAAACTGCAAGAGAATTACCCAGCAGAGCTTGCTATATAGCTCCTCCCCTCACCTGTCATACTCAGTCATTCGACCAAGCATACGAGAAAGGAGGAACCATAGGGTACAGTGGTGACTGGAGTTTAATTAAAATTTAGACCTGCCGTAAAAACAGGGCGGGCCGTGGACTGACTACACTACAGGAGAAAGGAATTTATCAGGTAAGCATAAATTATGTTTTCTCCTGTTAAGTGTGTTCAGTCCACGGGTCATCCATTACTTATGGAATACCAATACCAAAGCTAAAGTACACGGATGAAGGGAGGGACAAGGCAGGAACATTAAACAGAAGGAACCACTGCCTGAAGTACCTTTCTCCCAAACACAGCCTCCGAGGAAGCAAAAGTGTCAAATTTGTAAAATTTTGAAAAAGTGTGAAGCGAAGACCAAGTCGCAGCCTTGCAAATCTGTTCAACAGAGGCCTCATTTTTAAAGGCCCAAGTGGAAGCCACAGCTCTAGTAGAATGAGCTGTAATCCTTTCAGGAGGCTGCTGTCCAGCAGTCTCATAGGCTAATCGTATTATGCTACGAAGCCAAAAAGAGAGAGAGGTAGTCGAAGCCTTTTGACCTCTCCTCTGTCCAGAATAAACGACAAACAGGGAAGAAGTTTGACGAAAATCCTTAGTTGCCTGCAAATAGAATTTCAGGGCATGGACTACGTCCAGATTATGCAAAAGTCGTTCCTTCTTTGAAGAAGGGTTAGGACACAGAGATGGAACAACAATCTCTTGATTGATATTCTTGTTAGTAACTACCTTAGGTAAGAACCCAGGTTTAGTACGCAGAACTACCTTGTCTGAATGGAAAATCAGATAAGGAGAATCACAATGTAGGGCAGATAACTCAGAGACTCTCCGAGCCGAGGAAATAGCCATCAAAAACAGAACTTTCCAAGATAACAACTTGATATCAATGGAATGAAGGGGTTCAAATGGAACGCCTTGAAGAACATTAAGAACTAAGTTTAAGCTCCACGGCGGAGCAACAGACTTAAACACAGGCTTAATCCTAGTTAAAGCCTGACAGAAAGCCTGAACGTCTGGAACTTCAGCCAGACGTTTGTGTAGAAGAATAGACAGAGCAGAAATCTGTCCCTTTAACGAACTAGTAGATAAGCCCTTTTCTAAACCCTCTTGTAGAAAGGACAATATTCTAGGAATCCTAACCTTACTCCATGAGTAACTCTTGGATTCGCACCAATGTAAATATTTACGCCATATTTTATGGTAAATTTGTCTGGTAACAGGCTTCCTAGCCTGTATTAAGGTATCAATAACCGACTCCGAGAAACCACGCTTTGATAGAATCAAGCGTTCAATCTCCATGCAGTCAGCCTCAGAGAAATTAGATTTGGATGTTTGAAAGGACCCTGAATTAGAAGGTCCTGTCTCAGAGGCAGAGACCACGGTGGACAGGACGACATGTCCACTAGGTCTGCATACCAGGTCCTGCGTGGCCACGCAGGTGCTATCAGAATCACCGAAGCTCTCTCCTGTTTGATCTTGGCAATCAAACGAGGAAGCATTGGGAATGGTGGAAACACATAAGCCATGTTGAAGACCCAAGGGGCTGTCAGAGCATCTATCAGCACCGCTCCCGGGTCCCTGGACCTGGATCCGTAACAAGGAAGCTTGGCGTTCTGACGAGACGCCATGAGATCCAGATCTGGTTTGCCCCAACGACGAACCAGTTGAGCAAAGACCTCCGGATGAAATTCCCACTCTCCCGGATGAAAAGTCTGGCGACTTAGAAAATCCGCCTCCCAGTTCTCCACTCCTGGGATGTAGATCACTGACAGGTGGCAAGAGTGAGACTCTGCCCAGCGAATTATCTTTGAGACTTCCAACATCGCTAGGGAACTTCTGGTTCCCCCTTGATGGTTGATGTAAGCCACAGTCGTGATGTTGTCCGACTGAAATCTGATGAACCTCAGAGTTGCTAACTGAGGCCAAGCTAGGAGAGCATTGAAGATTGCTCTTAACTCCAGAATATTTATTGGGAGGAGTTTCTCCTCCTGAGTCCATAATCCCTGAGCTTTCAGGGAATTCCAGACTGCTCCCCAGCCTAGAAGGCTGGCGTCTGTTGTTACAATCGTCCAATCTGGCCTGCGAAAGGTCATCCCCTTGGACAGATGTGGCCGAGAGAGCCACCATAGAAGAGAATCTCTGGTCTCTTGATCCAGATTTAGTAGGGGGGACAAATCTGAGTAATCCCCGTTCCACTGACTTAGCATGCACAATTGCAGCGGTCTGAGATGCAGGCGCGCAAATGGTACTATGTCCATTGCCGCTACCATTAAGCCGATTACTTCCATGCACTGAGCTACTGACGGGTGTGGAATGGAGTGAAGGACACGGCAAGCATTTAGAAGTTTTAATAACCTGGCCTCTGTCAGGTAAATTTTCATCTCTACAGAATCTATAAGAGTCCCTAGAAAGGGAACTCTTGTAAGTGGTAATAGAGAACTCTTTTCCACGTTCACCTTCCACCCATGCGACCTCAGAAATGCCAGAACTATCTCTGTATGAGACTTGGCAGTTTGAAAACTTGACGCTTGTATCAGAATGTCGTCTAGGTACGGAGTCACCGCTATGCCTCGCGGTCTTAGTACCGCCAGAAGTGATCCTAGAATTTTTGTAAAGATTCTTGGAGCCGTAGCTAATCCGAAGGGAAGAGCTACAAACTGGTAATGCCTGTCTAGGAAGGCAAATCTCAAATACCGGTAATGGTCCTTGTGAATCGGTATGTGAAGGTAGGCATCCTTTAGGTCCACCGTGGTCATGTACTGACCCTCTTGGATCATGGGAAGGATGGTTCGAATAGTCTCCATTTTGAATGATGGAACTCTTAGAAATTTGTTTAGGATTTTTAAGTCCAAGATTGGTCTGAAGGTTCCCTCCTTTTTTTGGAACCACAAATAGATTTTAATAGAATCCCTGCCCGTGTTCCGTCCGCGGAACTGGGTGGACTACCCCCATTAGTAAGAGGTCTTGTACACAGCGTAGAAACGCCTCTTTCTTTGTTTGGTTTGCTGATAACCTTGAAAGATGAAATCTCCCCCGTGGAGGAGAAGTCTTGAAGTCCAGGAGATATCCCTGGGATATGATCTCCAACACCCAGGGATCCTGGACATCTCTTGCCCAAGCCTGGGCGAAGAGAGAAAGTCTGCCCCCACTAGATCCGTTTCCGGATAGGGGGCCCTCTCTTCATGCTGTCTTGGGGGCAGCAGCAGGTTTCTTGGCCTGCTTGCCCCTGTTCCAGGACTGGTTAACTCTCCAGCCCTGCCTGTAACGAGCAACAGCTCCTTCCTGTTTTGGAGCGGAGGAAGTTGATGCTGCTCCTGCCTTGAAGTTACGAAAGGCACGAAAATTAGACTGTTTGGCCTTTGATTTGGCCCTGTCCTGAGGTAGAGCATGGCCCTTACCTCCCGTAATGTCAGCAATAATTTCTTTCAAGCCGGGCCCGAATAAGGTCTGCCCTTTGAAAGGAATATTAAGCAATTTAGATTTAGAAGTCATGTCAGCTGACCAGGATTTAAGCCATAGCGCTCTGCGCGCTTGGATGGCGAATCCGGAGTTCTTAGCCGTAAGTTTGGTTAAATGCACAACGGCATCAGAAACAAATGCGTTAGCTAGCTTAAGTGTTTTAAGCTTGTTCATTATTTCATCCAATGGAGCTGAGCGAATGGCCTCTTCCAGAGACTCAAACCATAATGCTGCCGCAGCAGTGACAGGCGCAATGCATGCAAGGGGCTGTAAAATAAAACCTTGTTGAACAAACATTTTCTTAAGGTAACCCTCTAATTTTTTATCCATTGGATCTGAAAAGGCACAACTATCCTCCACCGGGATAGTGGTACGCTTAGCTAAAGTAGAAACTGCTCCCTCCACCTTAGGGACCGTCTGCCATAAGTCTCGTGTGGTGGCGTCAATAGGAAACATTTTCCTAAATATGGGAGGAGGGGTAAAAGGCACACCAGGTCTATCCCACTCCTTGCTAATAATCTCTGTAAGCCTTTTTGGTATAGGAAATACGTCAGTACACACCGGCACCGCATAGTATTTATCCAACCTACATAATTTCTCTGGAATTGCAACCGTGTTACAATCATTCAGAGCCGCTAATACCTCCCCTAGCAATGTGCGGAGGTTCTCTAGCTTAAATTTAAAATTGGAAATCTCTGAATCCAGTCTCCCTGGATCAGATCCGTCACCCACAGAATGAAGCTCTCCGTCCTCACGTTCTGCAAACTGTGATGCAGTATCTGACATGGCTCTGATCTCATCCGCGCGCTCTATCCTTAACCCAGAGCTATCGCGCTTGCCTCTTAAATCTGGCAACTTAGATAATACTTCTGTCATAACAGTAGCCATGTCTTGCAAAGTGATTTGTAAGGGCCTCCCTGATGTACTTGGCGCCACAAAATCACGCACGTCCTGAGCGGGAGGCGCAGGTACTGACACGTGAGGAGAGTTAGTCAGCATAACTTCCCCCTCGTCGTCTGGTGATAATTTCTTTACATGTAAAGATTGACTTTTATTCAAAGTAGCATCAATGCAATTGGTACACAAATTTCTATTGGGCTCCACATTGGCCTTTAAACATAGTGAACAAAGAGATTCATCTAAGTCAGACATGTTTAAACAAACTAGCAATGAGACTAGCAAGCTTGGAAATACTTTTCAAAATTAATTTACAAGCAATATAAAAAACGTTACTGTGCCTTTAAGAAGCACAGAAAAACTGACACAGTTGAAATAACAATGAACAAAAATAGTTATAGCAACCAAATTTTCACAGTAAATGTATTAAGTTAGCAAAGGATTGCACCCACCAGCAAATGGATGATTAACCCCTTAGTAACCAAAAACGGATAACAATTATATAATTAACGTTTTTCTCACAGTCAAATACACTGTCACAGGACTACTGTGACTGATTACCTCCCTCAAAATGGATTTTGAAGACCCCTGAGCTCTCTAGAGACGATCTGAATCATGGAGGATGAAGTAGACAGATTGTGACTGAATTTTTACTGCGCAAAAAAGCGCTAAAATAGGCCCCTCCCACTCATATTACAACAGTGGGGAAGCTCAGAAACTGTTTCTATGCAGAAAACAAAAATGGCCATGTGGTAAAAATCAAGCCCCAATAAGTTTTATCACCAAGTACCTCACAAAAAACGATTAACATGCCAGTAAACGTTTTAAACATACATTTGAAAGTTATGTATTATTATTAATAAGCCTGCTACCAGTCGCATTTACTGCAGTTAAGGCTCATACATTATTTCAGTATTTACAGTATTTTCAGAGTCAATTCCATTCCTTAGAAAATACATTCAGTGCACACACACACACACATCAGCCTGATACCAGTCGCTATCGCTGCATTTAAGGCTGAACTTACTTTACAATGGCATCAGCAGTATTTTCTCAGTCAATTCCATTCCTCAGAAAATAATTTACTGCACATACCTAATTGTTGCAGGGGGGCCCTGCATGCTATTCCCCTTCTCTGAAGTTACCTCACTTTTTCCTCAGATGAGAACAGCCAGTGGGTCTTAGTTACGTCTGCTAAGGCCATAGAAAAAAACCCAGGCAGATTCTTCTTCTAAAGCTGCCTGAGAATAAACAGCACACTCCGGTGCCATTTAAAAATAACAAACTTTTGATTGTAGAAATAAACTAAGTTAAAAAACACCACAGATCTCTCACAGCTTCCTATCTGTTAGGCTGCAAGAGAATGACTGAGTATGACAGGTGAGGGGAGGAGCTATATAGCAAGCTCTGCTGGGTAATTCTCTTGCAGTTTCCTGTTAGGAAGAGAAATATTCCATAAGTAATGGATGACCCGTGGACTGACTACACTTAACAGGAGAAAACTGGGTTTAATATCCCCTTTTATTACCTAATGGGAAATGACTAAGCTCTGTTTGCTGTCAGTTGGTGCTGGGGGCCTTACAAATAGCTCGGCAGGCCGGACTTTGCCCCCTGACCATATTTAGAGAGCTCCTTGGTTATTAGGATTTACTAGATACCACAGGAAATAAGACGAAGCACAAGGAAGAAAAAGCGTAATCACTTGGTTCTCTCATCAGCACAAGGGCATCAGTCTGCAGCTTCCTTCTATCTTGTGTGACAGCTGCCGGATATTCGCAGCCAGCGCTGGCAAACTTATTCATTATGTGACATGAGACTTGTGCTGTCACTTCTCATGTTGCTCACTTTATATCTGTGCTACAAGAAGTGCAGAGCTTCCTGTGATAGTGCAGACGGCCCTCTGTATCAGAGGTCTGCTCATCCAGGTCTTACAGCAGTACTCACTTTGTGCTACAAGAAGTGCAGAGCTTCCTGTGATAGTGCAGACGGCCCTCTGTATCAGAGGTCTGCTCACCCAGGTCTTACAGCAGTACTCACTTTATATCTGAGCTACAAGTAGTGGAGAGCTTCCTGTGATAGTGCAGACAACACTCTGTATCAGAGGTCTGCTCATCCAGGTCTTTCAGTAGTACTCACTTTATATCTGTGCTACAAGAAGTGGAGAGCTTCCTGTGATAGTGCAGACGACCCTCTGTATCAGAGGTCTGCTCATCCAGGTCTTACAGTAGTACTCACTTTATATCTGTGCTACAAGAAGTGCAGAGCTTCCTGTGATAGTGCAGACGGCCCTCTGTATCAGAGGTCTGCTCATCCAGGTCTTTCAGTAGTACTCACTTTATATCTGTGCTACAAGAAGTGCAGAGCTTCCTGTGATAGTGCAGACGGCCCTCTGTATCAGAGGTCTGCTCATCCAGGTCTTACAGTAGTACTCACTTTATATCTGTGCTACAAGACGTGCAGAGCTTCCTATGATAGTGCAGATGGCCCTCTGTATCAGAGGTCTGCTCATTCAGGTCTTACAGCAGTACTCACTTTATATCTGTGCTACAAGAAGTGCAGAGCTTCCTGTGATAGTGCAGACGGCCCTCTGTATCAGAGGTCTGCTCATCCAGGTCTTTCAGTAGTACTCACTTTATATCTGTGCTACAAGACGTGCAGAGCTTCCTGTAATAGTGCAGACGGCCCTCTGTATCAGTACTAGCCAGGCATAACCACTTACGGCCTGTGTGTGCTACTGAATCCCAGAAACTTTTTTTCTTTGTTCCTTTTTAATTATCTGGAGCCTCTGGGATCAATGAAATCGCATAGGTAAATCTAATTAGAGCAGAGATGTAATATTCCACTAATGATTATCTCATTACTTAGGTTACTGGGTCATGTGCCCCCATGTGCAACGTTACTGTGCCAGCAGTCACTGCGTGTATGGTGCCGTGATGAGAGAGTTTGCTGAAGGTCATGAATGTCACAATAAAACTTTTCATTACTTTTATGAGCGTGCAGTTTTTTATGCTTTCCAATTCACTTGTTATAATTTACCTTGTTCTTTTGGTCTCCTTTCTATAAGAGCATACTGAGGTAGGCTCAGGAGCTTGCACGTGCGTTGAGCTCTGTATGTGTAACTTTGCTACAGACACAGCTGCTATGTAGTACTAAATACACATGCATGCTCTTAGTATACTCTAATGGAAAGTAGTTAAATTTCAACTTAGTCTATGTGAAAAGCTGAACATCAGTAAATATACCAGCGAGTGGGTTGTACGTCACTCAGTCATTTATAGACTTATACCAGCGAGTGGGTTGTACGTCACTCAGTCATTTATAGACTTATACAAGCGAGTGTGTTGTACGTCACTCATTTATAGACTTATACCAGCGAGTATGTTGTACGTCACTCAGTCATTTATAGACTTATACCAGCGAGTGTGTTGTACGTCACTCAGTCATTTATAGACTTATATCAGCGAGTGTGTTGTACGTCACTCAGTCATTTATAGACTTATATCAGCGAATGTGTTGTACGTCACTCAGTCATTTATAAACTTATATCAGCGAATGTGTTGTACGTCACTCAGTCATTTATAGACTTATACCAGCGAGTGTGTTGTACGTCACTCATTTATAGACTTATACCAGCGAGTATGTTGTACGTCACTCAGTCATTTATAGACTTATACCAGCGAGTGTGTTGTACGTCACGTATTATAAATGTGATAGTGAAAGACAGCACCTATTTACCTTCTGGGGCACAGGAAAAGGGTTAGCCAGACCCCAATATGTATCCAAAAGAAGTATTTTTCCAGCCACCAGTTAAACTTTAAAAAGACCTTTATTCATTTCTTACAGGGTCCATCATATCAACAACGTTTCAAACCTATGCCAGGTTCTTAATCATGATTAAGAACCTGGCATAGGTTTGAAACGTTGTTGATATGATGGACCCTGTAAGAAATGAATAAAGGTCTTTTTAAAGTTTAACTGGTGGCTGGAAAAATACTTCTTTTGTACGTCACGTAGTCATTTATAGACTTATACCAGCGAGTGTGTTGTACGTCACTCAGTCATTTATAGACTTATACCAGCGGATGGGTTGTACGTCATTCAGTCATTTATAGACTTATACCAGCGGATGGGTTGTACGTCACTCAGTCATTTATAGACTTATACCAGCGGATGGGTTGTACGTCACTCAGTCATTTATAGACTTATACCAGCGGATGGGTTGTACGTCACTCAGTCATTTATAGACTTATACCAGCTGATGGGTTGTACGTCACTCAGTCATTTATAGACTTATACCAGCGGATGGGTTGTACGTCACTCAGTCATTTATAGACTTATACCAGCTGATGGGTTGTACGTCACTCAGTCATTTATAGAATTATACCAGCGAGTGTGTTGTACGTCACTCAGTCATTTATAGACGTATACCAGCGAGTGGGTTGTACGTCACTCAGTCATTTATAGACTTATACCAGCGAGTGGGTTGTACGTCACTCAGTCATTTATAGACTTATACCAGCGAGTGTGTTGTACGTCACTCAGTCATTTATAGCCGTATACCAGCGAGTGTGTTGTACGTCACTCAGTCATTTATAGACTTATACAAGCGAGTGTGTTGTACGTCACTCAGTCATTTATAGACTTATACCAGCGAGTGGGTTGTACGTCACTCAGTCATTTATAGACGTATACCAGCGAGTGTGTTGTACGTCACTCAGTCATTTATAGACTTATACAAGCGAGTGTGTTGTACGTCACTCAGTCATTTATAGACTTATACAAGCGAGTGTGTTGTATGTCACTCATTTATAGACTTATACCAGCGAGTATGTTGTACGTCACTCAGTCATTTATAGACTTATACCAGCGAGTGTGTTGTACCTCACTCATTTATAGACTTATACCAGCGAGTATGTTGTACGTCACTCAGTCATTTATAGACTTATATTAGCGTGTGTGTTGTACGTCACTCAGTCATTTATAGACTTATACCAGCGGATGGGTTGTACGTCACTCAGTCATTTATAGACTTATACCAGCGAGTGTGTTGTACGTCACTTAGTCATTTATAGACTTATACCAGCGAGTGTGTTGTTCGTCACTCAGTCATTTATAGACTTATACCAGCGAGTGTGTTGTTCGTCACTCAGTCATTTATAGACTTATACCAGCGAGTGTGTTGTACGTCACATAGTCATTTAGAGACTTATACCAGCGAGTGTGTTGTTCGTCACTCAGTCATTTATAGACTTATATCAGCGAGTGTGTTGTACGTCACTCAGTCATTTATAGACTTATACCAGCGAGTGTGTTGTACGTCACTCAGTCATTTATAGACTTATATCAGCGTGTGTGTTGTACGTCACTCAGTCATTTATAGACTTATACCAGCGAGTGTGTTGTACGTCACTCAGTCATTTATAGACTTATACCAGCGAGTGTGTTGTACGTCCCTTAGTCATTTATAGACTTATACCAGCGAGTGTGTTGTTCGTCACTCAGTCATTTATAGACTTATACCAGCGAGTGTGTTGTACGTCACGTAGTCATTTAGAGACTTATACCAGCGAGTGTGTTGTTCGTCACTCAGTCATTTATAGACTTATACCAGCGAGTGTGTTGTACGTCACTCAGTCATTTATAGACTTATACCAGCGAGTGTGTTGTACGTCACTCAGTCATTTATAGACTTATACCAGCGAGTGTGTTGTACGTCACTCAGTCATTTATAGACTTATACCAGCGGATGGGTTGTACGTCACTCAGTCATTTATAGACTTATACCAGCGGATGGGTTGTACGTCACTCAGTCATTTATAGACTTATACCAGCGGATGGGTTGTACGTCACTCAGTCATTTATAGACTTATACCAGCGGATGGGTTGTACGTCACTCAGTCATTTATAGACTTATACCAGCGGATGGGTTGTACGTCACTCAGTCATTTATAGACTTATACCAGCGGATGGGTTGTACGTCACTCAGTCATTTATAGACTTATACCAGCGGATGGGTTGTACGTCACTCAGTCATTTATAGACTTATACCAGCGGATGGGTTGTACGTCACTCAGTCATTTATAGACTTATACCAGCGGATGGGTTGTACGTCACTCAGTCATTTATAGACTTATACCAGCGGATGGGTTGTACGTCACTCAGTCATTTATAGACTTATACCAGCGGATGGGTTGTACGTCACTCAGTCATTTATAGACTTATACCAGCGGATGGGTTGTACGTCACTCAGTCATTTATAGACTTATACCAGCGGATGGGTTGTACGTCACTCAGTCATTTATAGACTTATACCAGCGGATGGGTTGTACGTCACTCAGTCATTTATAGACTTATACCAGTGGATGGGTTGTACGTCACTCAGTCATTTATAGACTTATACCAGCGAGTGTGTTGTACGTCACTCAGTCATTTATAGACTTATACCAGCGGATGGGTTGTACGTCACTCAGTCATTTATAGACTTATACCAGTGGATGGGTTGTACGTCACTCAGTCATTTATAGACTTATACCAGCGAGTGTGTTGTACGTCACTCAGTCATTTATAGACTTATACCAGCGGATGGGTTGTACGTCACTCAGTCATTTATAGACTTATACCAGCGGATGGGTTGTACGTCACTCAGTCATTTATAGACTTATATCAGCGAATGTACAAATAAAGGGGTAATCAGTGAGTTTTATTAGGAGGACTTTACAGCCAGCTCGGTAGTTTATAAGACTTATTGTGGAGCTCTGAATACACGTTTGACAAAAGATAGTTGAGCAGCAGTACACGCTTAAATGGACAGCAGTACACGCTTAAAGGGACATAAAATCCACTTTTTTCTTTCATGATTTAGGTAGAACATACAATTTTAAACAACTTTCCAATTGAATTCTATTAATTTTTTTATTCTCTTGGTATTCTTTCTTGAAGAAGAAGCAACAGCAAAGCACTACTGGGAGCTAGCTGAACACACCTGGTGAGCCAATGACGAATCATATTTGTGTAGTCACCAATCAGCAGTTATCTCCCAGTAGTGCATTGCTGCTTCTCAGCCTATACCTAGGTATGCTTTTCACAAAGGATACCTTGAAAACAAAGTCCATTTAATAATCAATATAAAAGTAAACGTTTCTATAGAATTGCTCACGCTCTATCTGACGTCTCAGTGCGTGATAAATCCCCAGGGGCCCGAGTCCCTAGCTTTTCTGATTTATTCAATAAATATCTATACAAACACCCTTGTGAAGCTGGATGCAGCAGAGAGTTTGCTGTAGACGAGGTGGAGCGGATGAGTGTGTCTGCGACTTTAAATGCACAGAAATGACTTATTCTTTAGATGAGCACTTGCGTTGTGAATCCTAGATTACTATATAACCCCTGATATAGGGATATAAAGTCCTGCAGCTCATGATATAGGGATATAAAGTCCTGCAGCTCATGATATAGGGATATAAAGTCCTGCAGCTCATGATATAGGGATATAAAGTCCTGCAGCTCATGCTATAGGGATATAAAGTCCTGCAGCTCATAAAGTCCTGAAGCTCATGCTATAGGGATATAAAGTCCTGCAGCTCATGATATAGGGATATAAAGTCCTGCAGCTCATGATATAGGGATATAAAGTCCTGCAGCTCATGCTATAGGGATATAAAGTCCTGCAGCTCATGCTATAGGGATATAAAGTCCTGCAGCTCATGCTATAGGGATATAAAGTCCTGCAGCTCATGCTATAGGGATATAAAGTCCTGCAGCTCATGCTATAGGGATATAAAGTCCTGCAGCTCATGCTATAGGGATATAAAGTCCTGCAGCTCATGATATAGGGATATAAAGTCCTGCAGCTCATGCTATAGGGATATAAAGTCCTGCAGCTCATGTGCACAGTGCTATGTAGTTATAGTTTTATCCTTCCCATGAGCAGAGCGTCGGCCCTTTATACAAATCGTATCCTGTTACTGGCTTCTGAGCACATTTAAAACCAGGGATTACAGACTTGCCACGCACAACTAGCCTGGCACAGTATCAAATACATATTTGCCCTCAGGACAATGTATAGTCAGACAGTTCTGTGAGAGAGATTTCTGTTTCTTAGGTAATATGGCCTGAGTATGTTCTCTATTTCTTGTCATCAGCGGCAAGCACAGGGGTAATAGCAGATCACCTTCTGTAATCCCACAGCCCTGGAGATAGGAAGGAAGGAGCCTGCTTGTGGGTTATAGCAGCGCTCTGCACTTGTCAGTTATAGGCACTGCTGATAACTTCATATAGGAAATGTCATGTGACTGAGCTAATCTAATACAGCACACACAGGAACAGAGATGTACTAAATATGATGTAGTGTTTTCCTTATATAGATGTGATGAATGTGTTAATGACACTGCAACATGCATGTTATGGTTGGTCAGGGCTATTACAGAGGAGGGGCATGTATGGGCTAAAGCCCCGGGGATATTGCTGTGCTGTAGCAGTCGGTATATCCAGTACCCGTGAGGTATCTGGGAGAGACTGTGGTGTTAGAAATCATCCCTGTGTGCGGTAGTGAATTTGTAGACATTTCTGCTAGACACAGGCAATGATAGTCATGCAGACATACACACACATATATATATATATATATATATATATACACCAACACACATGTACATGCGCGTGCACCCCCAACATACAAATGTGCACACGCATGTATGTTTACGTGTGCACATTTGTATGCTGGTGTGTGCATGTACATGCTTGTGTTGGCGTGCACGTGTGCACAATTGTATGTTTGTGTGCACAATGCAAACACTTTCTTTTAAATTGCCTTTTTTTTTGCATGGTATTTCTGTCCAGAGACATAGCCCTTTGCAAGTCTCTTGAGTACGTTTATCCTATTTTCTTTGCTGTGGCCAGTTAGATACAAAATAACTGAGCTCTTGGCTTTATCAAGAAATTGCTGTGTAGCATGTTGCAGGGTTTGGATCCTACATAGTGCAACTTAAAGTGAATGTAAAGTCAGTATGATCTCTATCTCTAAAGTTCGCATTAAAAATGAAGTCAAAATAACAGCAGTTTAATTCATAATTTTTGTTTATAAATTTTAAATTACCGATTAATTTTATTTTCTATCCTTGCGTTCGCAATTAGAATCCTCCGCCCGGCATTTTGGATTATTGATTGACATGGTAGGCTCGATCATGTCAACCAATAATTGTATTCCCCCCCGGGGGACCAAACCCCTTTTGCCGTTGTCACGCGTCCGTATTGCGCTTGCGTTAGACAGCTCTTCTGACAATGATCTTTGAAGCTCATGCAATTACAGAATTAACGGACTTAGTCATTGATTCGTGAAGTTTTGGAGCGCTAGGTAAGTATTATGGTACATGGGCTCCGTATTCTAAAATAATATAATTAATCATAACAGATTAATGGTTATCCGGACTTTTCTAACGTAACCATTTATAATTTGAATACATCTGCATCGGCGTTTAACGCATGCGCGGTGGTTATCATTGCCAGGAGCGCGCATTGCCACTACGTAAACAGCGTGTGGGTCCGCTGTAGACGTACTATTGAATAAGACCAGGAAGTTGCGGGTGGGAAGAATATAAATTATTATTTTTTTTTTTACATTTTTAAAAAAAATGAAAGTGGCGGTTTGATTAATCTAGTAATAAGCTATTGAATGATACTTTGATGTCATACAAAATTTACATTCACTTTAACTTTCTTTGAGGCAGTAAAATAATAAAAATCATAATTAAATTACTTTTTTATCATACACAAAGTATTCTATTTTGCCATCTAAATGTGATATTTTTCTACATTACAAAAATAAGTGTCTGATATGCCGACAACAGGAATCGTTCTTTACACAGCAAGAAGTATTATTTTTGTTTTCTAAAACTCTAGGCGTGTCTTGCTGAGTAGGTGCCAAAGTAACACCGCAGAACCATTCATGCCAAGTACAGAGGGTACTGAGTATGTTTGTGGCACCGCCTGTAACTGATGGGAAAGAAGCTTGTTCCTTGTCATAGACGGCAGAAGTGATGTGTAACATCCAGCTTTACCCTGCTGGGCGCTGGGACATGATATAAAAACAATATGGTTCACGATTAGATTCATATCGGCCAATGAGCAGTAGAGACTCAGCTGTTCAAATATTTAAAGGGACACGAAACCCAAACATTTTAGTTCATGATTCAGATAGAGCAGCAATTTTAAGCAACCTTCTAATTTACTCTAATTATCAAATTTTCTTCGTTCTCATGGTATCTTTATTTGAAAAAGCAGGAATGTAAGTTTATGAGCCGGCCCATTTTTGCTTCAGAACCTGGGTAGCACTTGCTGATTGGTGGCTAAATGTAGCAACCAATTATCAAGCGCTATCCAGGAGGTGAACCAAAGATGAGCCATCTTGTAAGCTTAGATTCCTGCTTTTTCAAATAAAGATACCAAGAGAGCAAAGAAAATTTGATAATTGGAGTAAATTAGAAAGTTGCTTAAATTGCTGCTCTTTATGAATCATCAAATAAAATGTTTGGGTTCAGTGTCCCTTTAAATACCAGACCTTCTCAGAAAGTCAGCTGTGGCTTGTATAATACAGAAATCATACACACCACTACCAGCCTCTGACCAGGCATGGTGCTTGAATATTGCCTAACTTTTACTAGAAGCACTTTTGCTAAGCAAAGGATATTGCAAAAATGCTCATTTCAAATTGCAACTCACCCATGCGCATTTCATTTTTGACCTTTCTAACCCTTTAATATCTTTTTCAGTGAGACTGATTGTAGTATTGCCCTATATACAGAAAATCTCAGGATAACTGTAGTATGCACTCTAGGGGGTCTCACTATCACTCACTGTAGCACTGCAGTATGCACAGATTATCTCAGAATAACTCGCATACACCTCCTGGTCTCCTGCCCCGTTGGGGGTGATATGAAACTCACCGTAGCACTGTAGTATACACAGATTATCTCAGAATAACTCCCATACACCTCCTGGTCTCCTGCCCTGTTGGGGGTGATAGGGAACTCACTATAGCACTGTAGTATACACAGATTATCTCAGAATAACTCCCATACACCTCCTGGTCTCCTGCCCTGTTGGGGGTGATAGGGAACTCACTATAGCACTGCAGTATGCACAGATTATCTCAGAATAACTCCCATACACCACCTGGTCTCCTGCCCCGTTGGGGGTGATATGGAACTCACTGCAGTATGCACAGATTATCTCAGAATAACTCCCATACACCACCTGGTTTCCTGCCCCGTTGGGGGTGATAGGGAACTCATTGCAGTATGCACAGATTATCTCAGAATAACTCCCATACACCTCCTGGTCTCCTGCCCCGTTGGAGGTGATAGGGAACTCACTGCAGTATGCACAGATTATCTCAGAATAACTCCCATACACCTCCTGGTCTCCTGCCCTGTTGGGGGTGATAGGGAACTCACTGTAGCACTGCAGTATGCACAGATTATCTCAGAATAACTCCCATACACCACCTGGTCTCCTGCCCTGTTGGGGGTGATAGGGAACTCACTGCAGTATGCACAGATTATCTCAGAATAACTCCCATACACCTCCTGGTCTCCTGCCCTGTTGGGGGTGATAGGGAACTCACTGTAGCACTGCAGTATGCACAGATTATATCAGAATAACTCCCATACACCTCCTGGTCTCCTGCCCCGTTGGGGGTGATAGGGAACTCACTGTAGCACTGCAGTATGCACAATATCAGGATACAGACACTAACCGGAATGAATGTATATAGAAGCCAGATCGTTGACCAGTCTTGCAATTACTGCAGTGCGTTACTGCTCAGCCCAGAGGCAGAACTTTTTTTTCACTTTCTGCGATGAGTTTGTTTTTATTGACGTTTTTTCTGCAGGTAAATTAAGTAGTTATAATAAAGCATCAGCTCAATTGCAAGGCATTGATTATCTGGAGCATAATGCAATACAGTGGGGTAAAAAAAAGTATTTAGTCAGCCACCAATTGTGCAAGTTCTCCCACTTAAAGGGACATTAAACCCAATTTTTTTCTTTCATGATTCAGACAGAGAATACCATTTTAAACAACTTTCTAATTTACTTCTATTATCTAATTTGCTTCATTCTCTTGATATTATTTCCTGAAAAGCATATCTAGATAGGCTCAGTAGCTTCTGATTGGTGGCTGCACATAGATGCCTCCTGTGATTGGCTCGCCCGTGTGCATTGCTATTTCTTTAACAAAGGATATCTAAAGAATGAAGCAAATTAGATAATAGAAGTAAATTGGAATGTTGTTTAAAATTGTATTATCTGTCTGAATTTTGAAAGAAAAATTTTGGGTTTAATGTCCCTTTAAGAAGATGAGAGAGGCTGATTTGGAAAGAATGTATTTGCATATTATGGTGGAAAATAAGTATTTGGTCCATATCAAAAGTTCATCTCAATACTTTGTTATATATCCTTTGTTGGCAATAACAGAGGTCAAACGTTTTCTGTAAGTCTTCACAAGGTTGCTGGTATGTTGGCCCATTTCTGCATGCAGATCTCCTCTAGAGCAGTGATGTTTTGGGGCTGTCGTTGGGCAACACAGACTTTCAACTCCCTCCAAAGGTTTTCTATGGGTTTGAGATCTGGAGACTGTCTAGGCCACTCCAGGACCTTGAAATGCTTCTTACGAAGCCACTCCTTCATTGCCCGGGTGGTGTGTTTGGGATCATTGTCATGCTGAAAGACCCAGCCACATTTCATCTTCAATGCCCTTGCTGATGGAAGGAGGTTTGCACTCAAAATCTCACGATACATGGCCCCATTCATTCTTTCATGTACACGGATCAGTCATCCTGTTCCCTTTGTAGAGAAACAGCCCCAAAGCATGATGTTGCCACCCCCATGCTTCACAGTAGGTATGGTGTTCTTTGTTTGCAACTCAGCATTCTCTCTCCTCCAAACACGAGTTTGCGTTTCTACCAAAACAGTTCTACTTTGGTTTCATCTGACCATATGACATTCTCCCAATCCGCTTCTGGATCATCCAAATGCTCTCTAGCATACTTCAGACGGGCCTGGACATGTACTGGCTTAAGCAAGGGGACACATCTGGCACTGCAGGATCTGAGTCCCTTGCGGCGTAGGGTGTTACTGATGGTAGCCTTTGTTACGTTGGTCCCAGCTCTCTGCAGGTCATTCACTATGTCCCCCTGTGTGGTTCTGGGATGTTTGCTCATTGTTCTTGTGATCATTTTGACCCCACAGGGTGAGATCTTGCGTGGAGCCCCAGATCGAGGGAGATTATCAGTGGTCTTGTATGTCTTCCATTTTCTAATTATTGCTCCCACAGTTGATTCTTTACACCAAGCTGCTTGCCTATTGCAGATTCAGTCTTCCCAGCCTGGTGCAGGTCTACAATTTTGTTTCTGGTGTCCTTCGACAATTCTTTGGTCTTCACCATAGTGGAGTTTCGAGTGTGACTGTTTGAGGTTTTGGACAGGTGTCTTTTATACTGATAACAAGTTCAAACAGGTGTCATTAATACAGGTAATGAGTGGAGGACAGAGGAGCCTCTTAAAGAAGAAGATACAGGTCTGTGAGAGCCAGAAATCTTGCTTGTTTGTAGGTAGAAATCTTGCTTGTTTCCACCATAATATGCAAATAAATTCTTTCCAAATCAGACAATGTGATTGTCTGGATTTGTTTCCACATTTTGTCTCTCATAGTTGAGGTATACCTATGATGAAAATTACAGGCCTCTCTCATCTTCTTAAGTGGGAGAACTTGCACAATTGGTGGCTGACTAAATACTTTTTTGCCCCACTGTACATAATATATTGCATCAGATGAAAATTGCATACATTTTTTCAAATATCTATTTAATACATTTTCTTTCTGTTGCCTTTGGTCTAACATCACATAATTATAAGGTAACAATGTAGTTATAGGTGCGTTGCTCATAAGAACAATATTTAGGATTCACAGCTTCACAGACTGGGAAAGGCTAGGGGTGGGGTTGAAAAAATACTCTGAACTAGACATAAATTAATGTGCTGCTCTGTGACTGTTCTCTTTAAACAGCGCTTCATTATGGCTGCACTGCTCTATTTGAAGAGAACAACTTTATGTGGAGCAGGGCTGCAAACAGTTCCTGTATGTCCCTATTGTATCTCCAGACATGCTGCATTTTCTGCGATGACCTCTCCGATTACAGCATGTTCTGCCATGGGGCTGCTCAGTTAGAAGATAAAATCTCAGGCTCTATTAGCACTGAGTAGCTTCGCAGCTCGCCATCTTCACGTTCTGTTGGCATTTGTGCGTGAGACCTGTAGCTCTGCTTCAGTTTAATTCTGTGCAGTTATTTATCTGATAACATTTCAGATACGGTCGGCTGCCCTTCTGCAAACTTTACAGCTCTGATTGTTTTGTGTCTAAGCTGGTTGCTATGATGAAGGGATTTTTTTTCTGCGTCCTAATAAACCTCCATGTAAGCTTATACAAAAAACAGGTCTGGGAAAGGAACACATGAATGTAACCCCTTTGCTGCCACCTCTAATTTCTGGTGTTTAGATAAAACACTAACCCCCCCCCCCCCCACTGTATTACAATACACAAGTTAAATTGAATGATTTTTTTTAATTCTGGCTGTGTTATGTATATTAAAGTGATGGTAAATCCCAGTGTTTGTGTGAAACGCTAGGATTTACCATCACTTTAAGATATTTGATTGCACGACCCTACGTGAGACTGGGTTTGCACAGACGTGTACCGTGTGTTAGCTACAGGGATATGTTTGTATAACCTCTTGTACACTGAACCTTGCCTCTCATGCAGGTTACATTTTATATGATCACTAAGTCATTTATCTGTGTATAAGTTCAGCATATTGTGTTTGATTTTGGTTCAGTTGTGCACGGTTACTGATTTTGTGTTTTTTGCATTCACTTTTGTGTGGTCGGCAGATCCCTGGAAGCTCAGGCCCCGTAGCAGGGTAATAAGTCTCACTACCCCGTAGCAGGGTAATAAGTCTCACTACCCCGTAGCAGGGTAATAAGTCTCACTACCCCGTAGCAGGGTAATGAGTCTCACTACCCCATAGCACTGTAGCAGGGTAATAAGTCTCACTGCCCCTTAGCAGGGTAATAAATCTCACTGCCCCGTAGCAGGGTAATAAATCTCACTACCCCATAGCACTGTAGCAGGGTAATAAATCTCACTGCCCCATAGCAGGGTAATAAATCTCACTACCCCGTAGCACTGTAGCAGGGTAATAAGTCTCACTGCCCCTTAGCAGGGTAATAAGTCTCACTGCCCCGTAGCAGGGTAATAAGTCTCACTGCCCCGTAGCAGGGTAATAAGTCTCACTACCCCGTAGCAGGGTAATAAGTCTCACTACCCCGTAGCAGGGTAATAAGTCTCACTGCCCCATAGCAGGGTAATAAGTCTCACTGCCCCGTAGCAGGGTAATAAGTCTCACTACCCCGTAGCAGGGTAATAAGTCTCACTACCCCGTAGCAGGGTAATAAGTCTCACTGCCCCGTAGCAGGGTAATAAGTCTCACTGCCCCGTAGCAGGGTAATAAGTCTCACTACCCCGTAGCAGAGTAATGAGTCTCACTACCCCATAGCACTGTAGCAGGGTAATAAGTCTCACTGCCCCTTAGCAGGGTAATAAATCTCACTGCCCCGTAGCAGGGTAATAAATCTCACTGCCCCGTAGCAGGGTAATAAATCTCACTACCCCATAGCACTGTAGCAGGGTAATAAATCTCACTGCCCCATAGCAGGGTAATAAATCTCACTACCCCGTAGCACTGTAGCAGGGTAATAAATCTCACTACCCCGTAGCACTGTAGCAGGGTAATAAATCTCACTACCCCGTAGCACTGTAGCAGGGTAATAAATCTCACTACCCCGTAGCACTGTAGCAGGGTAATAAATCTCACTACCCCGTAGCACTGTAGCAGGGTAATAAATCTCACTACCCCGTAGCACTGTAGCAGGGTAATAAATCTCACTACCCCGTAGCACTGTAGCAGGGTAATAAATCTCACTACCCCGTAGCACTGTAGCAGGGTAATAAATCTCACTACCCCGTAGCACTGTAGCAGGGTAATAAATCTCACTACCCCGTAGCACTGTAGCAGGGTAATAAATCTCACTACCCCGTAGCACTGTAGCAGGGTAATAAATCTCACTACCCCGTAGCACTGTAGCAGGGTAATAAATCTCACTACCCCGAAGCACTGTAGCAGGGTAATAAATCTCACTGCCCCGTAGCAGGGTAATAAGTCTCACTGCCCCGTAGCAGGGTAATAAGTCTCACTGCCCCGTAGCAGGGTAATAAGTCTCACTGCCCCGTAGCAGGGTAATAAGTCTCACTGCCCCGTAGCAGGTTAATAAGTCTCACTACCCCGTAGCAGGGTAATAAGTCTCACTGCCCCGTAGCAGGGTAATAAGTCTCACTGCCCCGTAGCCCTGTAGCAGGGTAATAAGTCTCACTGCCCCGTAGCAGGGTAATAAGTCTCACTGCCCCGTAGCAGGTTAATAAGTCTCACTACCCCGTAGCAGGGTAATAAGTCTCACTGCCCCGTAGCAGGGTAATAAGTCTCACTGCCCCGTAGCCCTGTAGCAGGGTAATAAGTCTCACTGCCCCTTAGCAGGGTAATAAATCTCACTGCCCCGTAGCAGGGTAATAAATCTCACTACCCCATAGCAGGGTAATAAGTCTCACTACCCCGTAGCAGGGTAATGAGTCTCACTACCCCATAGCACTATAGCAGGGTAATAAGTCTCACTGCCCCTTAGCAGGATAATAAATATCACTACCCCATAGCAGGGTAATAAGTCTCACTACCCCATAGCAGGGTAATAAGTCTCACTACCCCATAGCAGGGTAATAAGTCTCACTGCCCCGTAGCAGGGTAATAAGTCTCACTACCCCGTAGCAGGGTAATAAATCTCACTGCCCCGTAGCAGGGTAATAAGTCTCACTACCCCATAGCAGGGTAATAAATCTCACTGCCCCGTAGCAGGGTAATAAGTCTCACTACCCCGTAGCACTGTAGCAGGGTAATAAGTCTCACTGCCCCGTAGCACTGTAGCAGGGTAATAAGTCTCACTGCCCCGTAGCAGGGTAATAATCTCACTGCCCCGTAGCAGGGTAATAAGTCTCACTGCCCCGTAGCAGGGTAATAAGTCTCACTGCCCCGTAGCAGGGTAATAAGTCTCACTACCCCGTAGCACTGTAGCAGGGTAATAAGTCTCACTGCCCCGTAGCAGGGTAATAATCTCACTGCCCCATAGCAGGGTAATAAGTCTCACTGCCCCGTAGCAGGGTAATAAGTCTCACTACCCCGTAGCACTGTAGCAGGGTAATAAGTCTCACTGCCCCGTAGCAGGGTAATAATCTCACTGCCCCGTAGCAGGGTAATAAGTCTCACTGCCCCGTAGCAGGGTAATAAGTCTCACTACCCCGTAGCAGGGTAATAAGTCTCACTACCCCGTAGCAGGGTAATAAGTCTCACTGCCCCGTAGCAGGGTAATAAGTCTCACTACCCCGTAGCACTGTAGCAGGGTAATAAGTCTCACTACCCCGTAGCAGGGTAATAAGTCTCACTACCCCGTAGCAGGGTAATAAGTCTCACTACCCCGTAGCAGGGTAATAAGTCTCACTACCCCGTAGCAGGGTAATAAGTCTCACTACCCCGTAGCAGGGTAATAAGTCTCACTACCCCATAGCAGGGTAATAAGTCTCACTACCCCATAGCAGGGTAATAAATCTCACTACCCCGTAGCACTGTAGCAGGGTAATAAGTCTCACTACCCCATAGCAGGTTACATCGTGCTATCATTTTTTGTCACACACAAGCTCTTAACCCCTTAAAGGGATATTTTAGTAAAAATTACACTTTCATGATTCAGATAGAACAGCAATTTTAAGCAACTTTCTAATTTACTCCTATTATCATTTTTTTCTTCGTTCTCTTGGTATCTTTATTTGAATGTAAGCTTAGGAGCCGGCCCATTTTTGGTTTAGCACCTAAGTAGCGCTTGCTGATTGGAGGCTACATTTAGACACCAATCGGAAAGGCTTACCCAGGTTCTGAACCAAAAATGGGCCGGCTCCTATGCTTACATTCTTGCTTTTTCAAATAAAGATACCAAGAGAACAAATACAAATTGATAATCAGAGTAAATTAGAAAGTTGCTTAAAATTGCTGCTCTACCTGAATCATGAAAGTGTAATTTTGACTAAACTGTCCCTTTAAGGACCGGACCATTTTTCAATTGCTTATCCTTAAGGACCAGGGCTATTTTTACATTTCTGCGGTGTTTGTGTTTAGCTGTAATCTCCCCTTACTCATTTACTGTACCCACACACATTATATACCGTTTATATACTCATTACTGTACTCACACACATTATATACCGTTTATATACTCATTACTGTACTCACACATATCATATATACCGTTTATATACTCATATACTGTACTCACACATATCATATACCGTTTATATACTCATTTACTGTACCCACACATATTATATACCGTTTATATACTCATTACTGTACTCACACATATTATATACCGTTTATATACTCATTTACTGTACCCACACATATTATATACCGTTTATATACTCATTACTGTACCCACACATATTATATAACGTTTATATACTCATTACTGTACTCACACATATTATATAACGTTTATATACTCATTACTGTACCCACACATATTATATAACGTTTATATACTCATTACTGTACTCACACATATTATATACCGTTTATATACTCATTTACTGTACTCACACACATTATATACCGTTTATATACTCATTACTGTACTCACACATATTATATACCGTTTATATACTCATTACTGTACCCACACATATTATATACCGTTTATATACTCATTACTGTACACACACATATTATATACCGTTTATATACTCATTTACTGTACACACACATATTATATACTGTTTATATACTCATTTACTGTACTCACACATATTATATACTGTTTATATACTCATTTACTGTACCCACACATATCATATACCGTTTATATACTCATTTACTGTACCCACACATATTATATACTGTTTATATGCTCATTTACTGTACTCACACATATTATATACCGTTTATATACTCATATACTGTACTCACACATATTATATACCGTTTATATACTCATTACTGTACTCACACATATTATATACCGTTTATATACTCATTTACTGTACCTACACATATTATATACCGTTTATATACTCATTTACTGTACCTACACATATTATATACCGTTTATATACTCATTACTGTACCCAAACATATTATATACCGTTTATATACTCATTACTGTACTCACACATATTATATACCGTTTATATACTCATTACTGTACTCACACATATCATATACCGTTTATATACTCATTACTGTACTCACACATATTATATACCGTTTATATACTCATTACTGTACTCACACATATTATATACCGTTTATATACTCATTTACTGTACCCACACATATTATATAACGTTTATATACTCATTACTGTACTCACACATATTATATAACGTTTATATACTTATTACTGTACCCACACATTATATAACGTTTATATACTCATTACTGTACTCACACATATTATATACCGTTTATATACTCATTTACTGTACTCACACACATTATATACCGTTTATATACTCATTACTGTACTCACACATATTATATACCGTTTATATACTCATTTACTGTACCCACACATATTATATACCGTTTATATACTCATTACTGTACCCACACATATTATATACCGTTTATATACTCATTACTGTACCCACACACATTATATACCGTTTATATACTCATTTACTGTACCCACACATATTATATACCGTTTATATACTCATTTACTGTACACACACATATTATATACTGTTTATATACTCATTTACTGTACTCACACATATTATATACTGTTTATATACTCATTTACTGTACTCACACATATTATATACTGTTTATATACTCATTTACTGTACTCACACATATTATATACCATTTATATACTCATTACTGTACCCACACATATTATATACTGTTTATATGCTCATTTACTGTACTCACACATATTATATACCGTTTATATACTCATTTACTGTACCCACACATATTATATACCGTTTTTATACTCATTTACTGTACTCACACATATTATATACTGTTTATATACTCATTTACTGTACTCACATATTATATACCATTTATATACTCATTACTGTACCCACACATATTATATACCGTTTATATACTCATTTACTGTACTCACACATATTATATACTGTTTATATACTCATTTACTGTACTCACACATATTATATACCATTTATATACTCATTACTGTACCCACACATATTATATACTGTTTATATGCTCATTTACTGTACTCACACATATTATATACCGTTTATATACTCATTTACTGTACACACACATATTATATACCGTTTATATACTCATTTACTGTACTCACACATATTATATACCGTTTATATACTCATTTACTGTACTCACACATATTATATACCGTTTATATACTCATTACTGTACCCACACACATTATATACCGTTTATATACTCATTACTGTACTCACACATATTATATACCGTTTATATACTCATTACTGTACTCACACATATTATATACAGTTTATATACTCATTACTGTACTCACACATATTATATACCGTTTATATACTCATTACTGTACTCACACATATTATATACCGTTTATATACTCATTACTGTACTCACACATATTATATACCGTTTATATACTCATTTACTGTACCCACACATATTATATACTGTTTATATACTCATTACTGTACTCACACACATTATATACCGTTTATATACTCATTACTGTACTCACACACACATATTATATACCGTTTATATACTCATTACTGTACTCACACATTATATACCGTTTATATACTCATTTACTGTACTCACACATTATATACCGTTTATATACTCATTACTGTACTCACACATATTATATACCGTTTATATGCTCATTTACTGTACTCACACATATTATATACCGTTTATATACTCATTTACTGTACACACACATATTATATACCGTTTATATGCTCATTTACTGTACTCACACATATTATATACCGTTTATATACTCATTTACTGTACACACACACATTATATACCGTTTATATACTCATTACTGTACTCACACATATTATATACCGTTTATATACTCATTTACTGTACCCACACATATTATATACTGTTTATATACTCATTACTGTACTCACACACATATACCGTTTATATACTCATTACTGTACTCACACACACATATTATATACCGTTTATATACTCATTACTGTACTCACACATATTATATACCGTTTATATACTCATTTACTGTACTCACACATTATATACCGTTTATATACTCATTACTGTACTCACACATATTATATACCGTTTATATACTCATTTACTGTACTCACACATATTATATACCGTTTATATACTCATTTACTGTACTCACACATATTATATACCGTTTATATACTCATTTACTGTACTCACACATTATATACCGTTTATATACTCATTACTGTACTCACACATTATATACCGTTTATATACTCATTTACTGTACTCACACATATTATATACCGTTTATATACTCATTTACTGTACTCACACATTATATACCGTTTATATACTCATTACTGTACTCACACATTATATACCGTTTATATACTCATTACTGTACTCACACATATTATATACCGTTTATATACTCATTTACTGTACTCACACATATTATATACCGTTTATATACTCATTTACTGTACCCACACATATTATATACAGTTTATATACTCATTTACTGTACCCACACATATTATATACTGTTTATATACTCATTACTGTACCCACACATATTATATACTCATTACTGTACTCACACATGTTATATACCGTTTATATACTCATTACTGTACCCACACATATTATATACCGTTTATATACTCATTACTGTACACACACATATTATATACCGTTTATATACTCATTACTGTACCCACACACATTATATACCGTTTATATACTCATTTACTGTACCCACATATATTATATACCGTTTATATACTCATTACTGTACTCACACATATTATATAGCGTTTATATACTCATTTACTGTACTCACACATATTATATACCGTTTATATACTCATTTACTGTACTCACACATTATATACCGTTTATATACTCATTACTGTACTCACACATTATATACCGTTTATATACTCATTTACTGTACTCACACATATTATATACCGTTTATATACTCATTTACTGTACTCACACATTATATACCGTTTATATACTCATTACTGTACTCACACATTATATACCGTTTATATACTCATTACTGTACTCACACATATTATATACCGTTTATATACTCATTTACTGTACTCACACATATTATATACCGTTTATATACTCATTTACTGTACCCACACATATTATATACAGTTTATATACTCATTTACTGTACCCACACATATTATATACTGTTTATATACTCATTACTGTACCCACACATATTATATACTCATTACTGTACTCACACATGTTATATACCGTTTATATACTCATTACTGTACCCACACATATTATATACCGTTTATATACTCATTACTGTACACACACATATTATATACCGTTTATATACTCATTACTGTACCCACACACATTATATACCGTTTATATACTCATTTACTGTACCCACATATATTATATACCGTTTATATACTCATTACTGTACTCACACATATTATATAGCGTTTATATACTCATTTACTGTACCCACACATATTATATACCGTTTATATATTCATTACTGTACCCACACATATTATATACCGTTTATATACTCATTACTGTACTCACACATATTATATACCGTTTATATACTCATTACTGTACTCACACATATTATATACCGTTTATATATTCATTACTGTACCCACACATATTATATACCGTTTATATACTCATTACTGTACTCACACATATTATATACCGTTTATATACTCATTACTGTACTCACACATATTATATACCGTTTATATACTCATTACTGTACTCACACATATTGTATACCGTTTATATACTCATTACTGTACACACACACATATTATATACCGTTTATATACTCATTACTGTACACACACATTATATACCGTTTATATACTCATTACTGTACCCACACATATTATATACCGTTTATATACTCATTACTGTACCCACACATATTGTATACCGTTTATATACTCATTACTGTGCCCACACATATTATATACCGTTTATATACTCATTTACTGTACCCACACATATTATATACCGTTTATATACTCATTACTGTACACACACACATATTATATACCGTTTATATACTCATTACTGTACCCACACATATTATATACCGTTTATATACTCATTACTGTACACACACACATATTATATACCGTTTATATACTCATTACTGTAAACACACATATTATATACCGTTTATATACTCATTACTGTACCCACACATATTATATACCGTTTATATACTCATTACTGTACCCACACATATTATATACCGTTTATATACTCATTACTGTACCCACACATGTTATATACCGTTTATATACTCATTACTGTACTCACACATGTTATATACTGTTTATATACTCATTACTGTACACACACATATTATATACCGTTTATATACTCATTACTGTACACACACATATTATATACCGTTTATATAATCATTACTGTACTCACACATGTTATATACCGTTTATATACTCATTACTGTACCCACACATGTTATATACCGTTTATATACTCATTACTGTACCCACACATGTTATATACCGTTTATATACTCATTTACTGTACCTACACATATTATATACCGTTTATATACTCATTACTGTACTCACACATATTATATACCGTTTATATACTCATTACTGTACTCACACATGTTATATACCGTTTATATACTCATTACTGTACCCACACATGTTATATACCGTTTATATACTCATTACTGTACCCACACATGTTATATACCGTTTATATACTCATTACTGTACCCACACATATTATATACCGTTTATATACTCATTACTGTACCCACACATATTATATACCGTTTATATACTCATTACTGTACTCACACATGTTATATACCGTTTATATACTCATTACTGTACTCACACATGTTATATACCGTTTATATACTCATTACTGTACCCACACATGTTATATACCGTTTATATACTCATTACTGTACCCACACATGTTATATACCGTTTATATACTCATTACTGTACCCACACATATTATATACCGTTTATATACTCATTTACTGTACCCACACATATTATATACCGTTTATATACTCATTACTGTACCCACACATATTATATACTCATTACTGTACCCACACATGTTATATACCGTTTATATACTCATTTACTGTACCCACACATATTATATACCGTTTATATACTCATTACTGTACCCACACATATTATATACCGTTTATATACTCATTACTGTACCCACACACATTATATACCGTTTATATACTCATTACTGTACCCTCACATATTATATACCGTTTATATACTCATTTACTGTACCCACACATATTATATACTGTTTTTCTCGCTATTAAATGGACTTTCTAAAGATACCATTATTTTCATCATATCTTATAATTTACTATAAAAACATTATAAAATATGAGGAAAAATGGAAAAAAACATACTTTTTCTAACTTTGACCCCCAAAATCTGTTACACATCTACAATCACCAAAAAACACCCATGCTAAATAGTTTCTAAATTTTGTCCTGAGTTTAGAAATACCCAATGTTTACATGTTCTTTGCTTTTTTGCAAGTTATAGGGCAATAAATACAAGTAGCACTTTGCTATCTCCAAACCATTTTTTCCCCAAAATTAGCGGTAGTTACTTTGGGACACTGATATCTGTCAGGAATCCCTAAATATCCATTGACATGTATATATTTTTTTTTTTTAGAAGACATTCCAAAGTTTTGATCTAGACCCATTTTGGTATATTTCATGCCACCATTTCACTGCCAAATGCGATGAAATAAAAAAAAATCGTTCACTTTTTCACAAACTTTAGGTTTCTCACTGACATTATTTACAAACAGCTTGTGCTATTATGGCAAACATGGTTGTAAATGCTTCTCTGGGATCCCATTTGTTCAGAAATAGCAGACATATATGACTTTGGCGTTGAGTTTTGGTAATTTAAAAGGCCGCTAATTGCCACTGCACACCACACTTGTATTATACCCAGCAGTTAAGGGGTTAATTTAGGTAGCTTGTGGGGTTAGTTTAATGAAGTGTAGAGATCAGCCTTCCACCTGACACATCCCACCCCCTGATCCCTCCCTGACCCTTCTCAAACAGCTCTCTTTGCTCCCCACCTCACAATTGTCACCACCATCATAAGTACTGGCAGAAAGTCTGCCAGTACTAAAATAGAAGTTATATTTTTTATTTTTATTATTTCTATTGTTTCTGCAGTGTTGGATCCCCCCTGACCCCCCCCCCCCCCCGAACAGCTCTCTTACCCTCCCCTCTACCTATATGCCTCCATCTTGGGTCTGTCAGTACCTAGTTTGTTAAAAATGTGGGCTTTTTTTTATAAATACCCCATTTTTCTGAAGTATAGCTGCCCACCCTCAATACCCTACCCCCCTCCCAGATCCCTTTCCAAACAACAATTAATTTAATTATTCCCCCCTCCCCCTCTTCCTCCCTCTCCCTCCTTCCCAGAGACTAACATTTTATTTAATAGCGTGCGCATGCACGCGCGCTTGCACACTCCTGCACAGGATGTACTCACACATATTATATACCATTTATATACTCATTACTGTACCCACACATATTATATACCGTTTATATACTCATTACTGTACCCACACATATTATATACCGTTTTTATACTCATTTACTGTACTCACACATATTATATACTGTTTATATACTCATTTACTGTACTCACACATATTATATACCATTTATATACTCATTACTGTACCCACACATATTATATAGCGTTTATATACTCATTTACTGTACCCACACATATTATATACTGTTTATATACTCATTTACTGTACCCACACATATCATATACCGTTTATATACTCATTTACTGTACTCACACATATTATATACCGTTTATATACTCATTACTGTACCCACACATATTATATACCGTTTATATACTCATTTACTGTACACACACATATTATATACCGTTTATATACTCATTTACTGTACTCACACATATTATATACCGTTTATATACTCATTTACTGTACTCACACATATTATATACCGTTAATATACTCATTACTGTACCCACACACATTATATACCGTTTATATACTCATTTACTGTACTCACACATATTATATACCGTTTATATACTCATTACTGTACTCACACATATTATATACCGTTTATATACTCATTACTGTACTCACACATTATATACCGTTTACATACTCATTACTGTACTCACACATATTATATACCGTTTATATACTCATTACTGTACTCACACATATTATATACCGTTTATATACTCATTACTGTACACACACATATTATATACCATTTATATACTCATTACTGTACCCACACATATTATATACTGTTTATATACTCATTACTGTACTCACACACATTATATACCGTTTATATACTCATTACTGTACTCACACATATTATATACCGTTTATATACTCATTACTGTACTCACACATATTATATACCGTTTATATACTCATTACTGTACTCACACATATTATATACCGTTTATATACTCATTACTGTACTCACACATATTATATACCGTTTATATACTCATTTACTGTACTCACACATTATATACCGTTTATATACTCATTACTGTACTCACACATTATATACCGTTTATATACTCATTACTGTACTCACACATATTATATACCGTTTATATACTCATTTACTGTACTCACACATATTATATACCGTTTATATACTCATTTACTGTACCCACACATATTATATACCGTTTATATACTCATTTACTGTACCCACACATATTATATACTGTTTATATACTCATTACTGTACCCACACATATTATATACTCATTACTGTACTCACACATGTTATATACCGTTTATATACTCATTACTGTACCCACACATATTATATACCGTTTTTATATACTCATTTACTGTACCCACACATATTATATACCGTTTATATACTCATTACTGTACACACACATATTATATACCGTTTATATACTCATTACTGTACTCACACATGTTATATACCGTTTATATACTCATTACTGTACCCACACATATTATATACCGTTTATATACTCATTACTGTACTCACACATGTTATATACTGTTTATATACTCATTACTGTACACACACATATTATATACCGTTTATATACTCATTACTGTACCCACACATGTTATATACCGTTTATATACTCATTACTGTACCCTCACATGTTATATACCGTTTATATACTCATTTACTGTACCCACACATATTATATACTGTTTATATACTCATTACTGTACTCACACATATTATATACCGTTTATATACTCATTACTGTACTCACACATGTTATATACCGTTTATATACTCATTACTGTACCCACACATGTTA
The DNA here is from genome assembly GCF_027579735.1 of Bombina bombina. Lineage (NCBI taxonomy): Eukaryota > Metazoa > Chordata > Amphibia > Anura > Bombinatoridae > Bombina > Bombina bombina. The sequence goes on from NC_069501.1 coordinate 1,272,205,608, forward strand.
TATACCGTTTATATACTCATTACTGTACCCACACATATTATATACCGTTTATATACTCATTACTGTACCCACACATATTATATACCGTTTATATACTCTTTACTGTACCCACACATATTATATACCGTTTATATACTCATTTACTGTACCCACACATATTATATACCGTTTATATACTCATTACTGTACCCACACATATTATATACCGTTTATATACTCATTACTGTACCCACACACATTATATACCGTTTATATACTCATTACTGTACCCTCACATATTATATACCGTTTATATACTCATTTACTGTACCCACACATATTATATACTGTTTTTCTCGCCATTAAATGGACTTTCTAAAGATACCATTATTTTCATCACATCTTATAATTTACTATAAAAACATTATAAAATATGAGGAAAAATTGAAAAAAACACACTTTTTCTAACTTTGACCCCCAAAATCTGTTACTCATCTACAATCACCAAAAAACACCCATGCTAAATAGTTTCTAAATTTTGTCCTGAGTTTAGAAATACCCAATGTTTACATGTTCTTTGCTTTTTTGCAAGTTATAGGGCCATAAATACAAGTAGCACTTTGCTATCTCCAAACCATTTTTTCCCCAAAATTAGCGGTAGTTACATTGGGACACTGATATCTGTCAGGAATCCCTAAATATCCATTGACATGTATATATTTTTTTTTTTTAGAAGACATTCCAAAGTATTGATCTAGACCCATTTTGGTATATTTCATGCCACCATTTCACTGCCAAATGCGATGAAATAAAAAAAAATCGTTCACTTTTTCACAAACTTTAGGTTTCTCACTGACATTATTTACAAACAGCTTGTGCTATTATGGCAAACATGGTTGTAAATGCTTCTCTGGGATCCCATTTGTTCAGAAATAGCAGACATATATGACTTTGGCATTGAGTTTTGGTAATTTAAAAGGCCGCTAATTGCCACTGCACACCACACTTGTATTATACCCAGCAGTTAAGGGGTTAATTTAGGTAGCTTGTGGGGTTAGTTTAATGAAGTGTAGAGATCAGCCTTCCACCTGACACATCCCACCCCCTGATCCCTCCCTGACCCTTCTCAAACAGCTCTCTTTGCTCCCCACCTCACAATTGTCACCACCATCATAAGTACTGGCAGAAAGTCTGCCAGTACTAAAATAGAAGTTATATTTTTTATTTTTATTATTTCTATTGTTTCTGCAGTGTTGGATCCCCCCTGACCCCCCCCCCCCCCCGAACAGCTCTCTTACCCTCCCCTCTACCTATATGCCTCCATCTTGGGTCTGTCAGTACCTAGTTTGTTAAAAATGTGGGCTTTTTTTTATAAATACCCCATTTTTCTGAAGTATAGCTGCCCACCCTCAATACCCTACCCCCCTCCCAGATCCCTTTCCAAACAACAATTAATTTAATTATTCCCCCCTCCCCCTCTTCCTCCCTCTCCCTCCTTCCCAGAGACTAACATTTTATTTAATAGCGTGCGCATGCACGCGCGCTTGCACACTCCTGCACAGGATGTACTCACACATATTATATACCATTTATATACTCATTACTGTACCCACACATATTATATACCGTTTATATACTCATTACTGTACCCACACATATTATATACCGTTTTTATACTCATTTACTGTACTCACACATATTATATACTGTTTATATACTCATTTACTGTACTCACACATATTATATACCATTTATATACTCATTACTGTACCCACACATATTATATAGCGTTTATATACTCATTTACTGTACCCACACATATTATATACTGTTTATATACTCATTTACTGTACCCACACATATCATATACCGTTTATATACTCATTTACTGTACTCACACATATTATATACCGTTTATATACTCATTACTGTACCCACACATATTATATACCGTTTATATACTCATTTACTGTACACACACATATTATATACCGTTTATATACTCATTTACTGTACTCACACATATTATATACCGTTTATATACTCATTTACTGTACTCACACATATTATATACCGTTAATATACTCATTACTGTACCCACACACATTATATACCGTTTATATACTCATTACTGTACTCACACATATTATATACCGTTTATATACTCATTACTGTACTCACACATATTATATACCGTTTATATACTCATTACTGTACTCACACATTATATACCGTTTACATACTCATTACTGTACTCACACATATTATATACCGTTTATATACTCATTACTGTACTCACACATATTATATACCGTTTATATACTCATTACTGTACACACACATATTATATACCATTTATATACTCATTACTGTACCCACACATATTATATACTGTTTATATACTCATTACTGTACTCACACACATTATATACCGTTTATATACTCATTACTGTACTCACACATATTATATACCGTTTATATACTCATTACTGTACTCACACATATTATATACCGTTTATATACTCATTACTGTACTCACACATATTATATACCGTTTATATACTCATTACTGTACTCACACATATTATATACCGTTTATATACTCATTTACTGTACTCACACATTATATACCGTTTATATACTCATTACTGTACTCACACATTATATACCGTTTATATACTCATTACTGTACTCACACATATTATATACCGTTTATATACTCATTTACTGTACTCACACATATTATATACCGTTTATATACTCATTTACTGTACCCACACATATTATATACCGTTTATATACTCATTTACTGTACCCACACATATTATATACTGTTTATATACTCATTACTGTACCCACACATATTATATACTCATTACTGTACTCACACATGTTATATACCGTTTATATACTCATTACTGTACCCACACATATTATATACCGTTTTTATATACTCATTTACTGTACCCACACATATTATATACCGTTTATATACTCATTACTGTACACACACATATTATATACCGTTTATATACTCATTACTGTACTCACACATGTTATATACCGTTTATATACTCATTACTGTACCCACACATATTATATACCGTTTATATACTCATTACTGTACTCACACATGTTATATACTGTTTATATACTCATTACTGTACACACACATATTATATACCGTTTATATACTCATTACTGTACCCACACATGTTATATACCGTTTATATACTCATTACTGTACCCTCACATGTTATATACCGTTTATATACTCATTTACTGTACCCACACATATTATATACTGTTTATATACTCATTACTGTACTCACACATATTATATACCGTTTATATACTCATTACTGTACTCACACATGTTATATACCGTTTATATACTCATTACTGTACCCACACATGTTATATACCGTTTATATACTCATTACTGTACCCACACATATTATATACCGTTTATATACTCATTACTGTACCCACACATATTATATACCGTTTATATACTCTTTACTGTACCCACACATATTATATACCGTTTATATACTCATTTACTGTACCCACACATATTATATACCGTTTATATACTCATTACTGTACCCACACATATTATATACCGTTTATATACTCATTACTGTACCCACACACATTATATACCGTTTATATACTCATTACTGTACCCTCACATATTATATACCGTTTATATACTCATTTACTGTACCCACACATATTATATACTGTTTTTCTCGCCATTAAATGGACTTTCTAAAGATACCATTATTTTCATCACATCTTATAATTTACTATAAAAACATTATAAAATATGAGGAAAAATTGAAAAAAACACACTTTTTCTAACTTTGACCCCCAAAATCTGTTACTCATCTACAATCACCAAAAAACACCCATGCTAAATAGTTTCTAAATTTTGTCCTGAGTTTAGAAATACCCAATGTTTACATGTTCTTTGCTTTTTTGCAAGTTATAGGGCCATAAATACAAGTAGCACTTTGCTATCTCCAAACCATTTTTCCCCCAAAATTAGCGGTAGTTACATTGGGACACTGATATCTGTCAGGAATCCCTAAATATCCATTGACATGTATATATTTTTTTTTTTTAGAAGACATTCCAAAGTATTGATCTAGACCCATTTTGGTATATTTCATGCCACCATTTCACTGCCAAATGCGATGAAATAAAAAAAAAATCGTTCACTTTTTCACAAACTTTAGGTTTCTCACTGACATTATTTACAAACAGCTTGTGCTATTATGGCAAACATGGTTGTAAATGCTTCTCTGGGATCCCATTTGTTCAGAAATAGCAGACATATATGACTTTGGCATTGAGTTTTGGTAATTTAAAAGGCCGCTAATTGCCACTGCACACCACACTTGTATTATACCCAGCAGTTAAGGGGTTAATTTAGGTAGCTTGTGGGGTTAGTTTAATGAAGTGTAGAGATCAGCCTTCCACCTGACACATCCCACCCCCTGATCCCTCCCTGACCCTTCTCAAACAGCTCTCTTTGCTCCCCACCTCACAATTGTCACCACCATCATAAGTACTGGCAGAAAGTCTGCCAGTACTAAAATAGAAGTTATATTTTTTATTTTTATTATTTCTATTGTTTCTGCAGTGTTGGATCCCCCCTGACCCCCCCCCCCCCCGAACAGCTCTCTTACCCTCCCCTCTACCTATATGCCTCCATCTTGGGTCTGTCAGTACCTAGTTTGTTAAAAATGTGGGCTTTTTTTTATAAATACCCCATTTTTCTGAAGTATAGCTGCCCACCCTCAATACCCTACCCCCCTCCCAGATCCCTTTCCAAACAACAATTAATTTAATTATTCCCCCCTCCCCCTCTTCCTCCCTCTCCCTCCTTCCCAGAGACTAACATTTTATTTAATAGCGTGCGCATGCACGCGCGCTTGCACACTCCTGCACAGGATCCAGAAGTCCCTGCAGTGATGGGCCGCCCACACGCCTCCCTGCTATAGCTCCCACCCACCAACGATCGTCACCTCCACTGTCTGATGCAGAGAGGGACACAGAGTGGCCCTCTCTGCATCAGTAACTCTGCAAATCTATTTCTGCAGTGCCTCACTCATGGGGCATGCAGAAATAGTGTGATCTCGCTAAAAATAGCGAAATTGCAGCAGAGAGAAGCCCAGGGCACAGGGTACGTTGCTGGTACTTAAGGGCATATTGATCAGCTTCGTACAGGGTATGACACTGGTCATTATGGGGTTAAAGCTTAAAGGGACATTGCACTGTCATTTGTTTTTCTTTTAATGTGTTCCCAATAATCTATTTTACCTGCTGGAGTGTATTAAATTGTTTACAGCTCATTTACCTTTTATTTTACGTCATTTGAGAGAGCTGATTTTACCTGTTGTATCCTGACCTATACTGGTTATTGAAAAGCTATGTAAACAAGGATGTGTGCGCTTCCTACAAGCTCAGCCTATTTTATTGAGTTATAAACAATTTCTTTAACATTTTTTTACTCTGCAGCAAGTGTAACAAGTCATTAAAAATACATTGAAAGGAAAAACATTTTTCAGTACACTGTCCCTTTAATGGTTTAATGACCTGATTTCTTTGAACTGTTTCGAAACATCAATAACAAACACTTTATCTCACTACAAATATTTTTTTTATAAAACTACAAAGGAACAGAAATGCTTCACTGCTGTAAAATGTTAACATTATATGTTACAGATGCACAGCTAATAAATCATATCACTGCTCAGCTTGTTTGGTATCTGAATATTTATATAGATTTTGTTTTGTAAAAAGGGCTTTTTTTTTATTTCTTTTTCGTGAAAATCTTGATGTACTCAGGACAGGAATGTGAGGCAGAAGTGGGACTTATTGTTTCAGCGCCTGCTAAATAATGCAGTGCAAGGGGCGGAGCAATCTGTTTTACTTTGTGAAGGTGACAGAATGGTAATATATACTCACCGGCCACTTTATTAGGTGCACCTGTTCAATTGCTTGGTAACACAAATTGCTAATCGGCTAATCACATGGCAGCAAATCAATGCATTTAGGCATCTAGATGTGGTGAAGACGACTTGCTGAAGTTCAAACCGAGCATCAGAATAGAAAAGAAAGGGGATTTAAGTGACTTTGAACGTGGCATGGTTGCTGGTGCTAGACGGGCTGGTCTGAGTATTTAAAAAACTGGTGATCTACTGGGATTTTCACGCACAAGCATCTCTAGGGTTTACAGAGAATTGTCATAAAAAGAGAAAATATCCAGTGAGCGGCAGTTGTGTGGACGAAGATACGTTGTTGAGGTCAGAGGAGAATGGGCAGACTGGTTTGAGATGATAGAAAGGCAACAGTAACTCAAATAACCACTTCTTACAACCAAGGTGTGCAGAATACCATCTCTGAATGCACAACACGTTGGACCTTGAAGCAGATGGGCTTCAGTAGCAGAAGACCACACCGGGTGCCACTCGGCTAAGAACAGGAAACTGAGGCTACAATTTGCACAAGCTCACCAAAATTTGACAATAGAAGACTGGAAAAAAATGTTGCCTGGTCTAATGAGTCTCAATTTCAGCTGCAACATTCAGATGGTAGGGTCAAAATTTAGCTTAAACAACATGAAAGCATGGATCCAGCCTGCCATGTATCAACAGTTCAAGATGTTGGTGGTGGTGTAATGGTGTGGGGGATATTTTCTTGGCACTCTTTGGGCCCCTTAGTACCAATTGAGCATTGTTTGAATGCCACGGCCTACCTGAGTATGGTTGCTGACCATGTCCATCCCTTTATGACTACAGTGTACCTATCTGATGGCTACTTCCAGCAGGATAATGCACCATGTCACAAAGCTCAAATCATCTCAAACAGGTTTCTTGAACATGACAATGAGTTCACTGTACTCCAATGGCCTCCACAGTCACCAGATCTCAATCCAATAGAGCACCATTGGGTTGTGGTGGAACGGGAGATTTGCATCATGGATGTGCAGCCGACAAATCTGCAGCAACTGCGTGATGCTACCATGTCAAGATGGACCAACATGAGGAATGTTTCCTATACCTTGTTGAATCTATGCCACAAAGAAATACGACAGTTTTGAAGGCAAAAGGGGGCCCGGTACTAGCAAGGTGTAACTAATAAAGTGGCCAGTGAGTGTATATTGGCTATCAGTGGTAGGACTTATAGTCAGCTTCTGGTAAATGATGCAGCGCAAGGGACAGAGCAATCTGTTTTTACTTTGTGAAGTTGACTGTTGTAATCTTTGTTGGCTGTCAGTGGTGAGACTATTATTATGTTTTGTGTGTTTAGATGTCTAGTTGAGGCATTGTGTGTAAATACCTTCTGTTGCTGCCCAGGTGGCCGTGTTTCAGTAGCAGCTGACACCTGTGCTGGACGATCTCTCACAGCTGACCCCTCCTCAAACTTCTGCCAGGATTTGTTTGGTCACCTGGTGTTTGTTTTTTCCGGGCAGCCCGTCATGTTATGAATGAGTCACATTATCCCTTATGCTGCCACTGTGTGTCAGGCTTGGTAACTGAGCGCTATAACTGTATTCATTCTACGCATTACTATGCATGTAGCATTTCTTGTCCTGTTTGTAGAGGTGCGTTCCTCTGCGCCAATGTGATGTCTTTATCAGCCCGTCATGTTATGAATGAGTCACATTATCCCTTATGCTGCCACTGTGTGTCAGGTTTGGTAACTGAGCGCTATAACTGTATTCATTCTACGCATTACTACGCATGTTGCATTTCTTGTCCTGTTTGTAGAGGTGCGTTCCTCTGCGCCACTGTGATGTCTGTAGTCATTAATACTGCTACATTATAATAAATATTTGCACAGAAAGCTGCGAGTACAATGTGCCATGAGGTGGTTTTCAGCGAGACGCCCACGCACGTTGTCTTATTGCTTGATGGGCCACGTGTTATGATGATAAAGGGATACAAAGCACATTTTCTTTTCTTTCATGATTCAAATAGAGCAGCAACCTTTGTAATTCACTCCTGTTATTTGTTCTTCATTCTCTTGCTATCTTTATTTAAAAAAACAGGAATGTAAAGCTTAGAACCTGGGTTACACTAAATGTAGTCACCAATAAGCAAACGCTATCCAAGGTGCTGAACTTTAAAATGGGCAGGCTCCTAAGCTTTACATTCCTGCTTTACAAATATACCAAGAGAACAAAGAAAAAAATGATAATAGAAGTAAATTAGATATTTGCTTAAAATTGCTGCTCTGTCTGAATCATGAAAGTACAACAATTGGGTTTAGTGTCCCTTAAGCATAAAGTTACTGATTTCTTGTTATACTGTAATGTGATTTGTTAGTGTGTAATATTTGCATTACTGAGCTTAGGTAAGTGTGTTTTTAAAACTACAGAGAGGTTAAACACACATGTAAAGTTCCACTCAGGAGCAGTACAGGTCTGTTCAGCCAATCATGAGTAGCAGCCGAACATCCTCACCAATCAGAACTTTGTGCCTTGCTCTGGAGCTGCAAGACTTTACCTTGGACTAGATGGGCACTATCTACTCCATCCTCTAATGTTCCTTTAAATACAAACACTGCAGAGGCTGAATTGTGCTTCCCAGCACCCCGGTTCCACAGAGTCTCTGCCCAGTTTCTTTATTAACGATGAATCATTCAGGAGCTTAAAAGCCCAGACACATCTTAATCTTGAGATGGAATAAACTGCACATGGTTTAGTTTTCTTTGGATAATTTGCTTTGTAAATAACCTGTTTGCTTTGTGGCTGATCATCCCCTTCTCGCTGTTGTTTGTCTATGGCTGGGAACAGCTTGTGGGTCAGAAGGAATGCTGGCGTTGCACGTTTACATGTGTGTACTGCAATGTTAGCTGTGCATGTGTGTCTGAGCTTATACTGTGTGCCCATATCGTCTGGCCGTGGCCTTGTGTGTCTGAGCTTATACTGTGTTACTGTGTGCCCAGCTCTATGTAACCATATGGTCTGGCCGTGGCCTTGTGTGTCTGAGCTAAGGTTGCTTATACTGTGTGTCCATATGGTCTGGCCGTGGCCTTGTGTGTCTGAGCTAAGGTTGCTTATACTGTGTGTCCATATGGTCTGGCTGTGGCATTGTGTGTCTGAGCTAAGGTTGCTTATACTGTGTGCCCGGCTCTAAGTAACCATGTGGTCTGGCGGTGGCCTTGTGTGTCTGAGCTTATACTGTGTGCCCATATGGTCTGGCCGTGGCCTTGTGTGTCTGAGCTAAGGTTGCTTATACTGTGTGTCCATATGGTCTAGCCGTGGCCTTGTGTGTCTGAGCTAAGGTTGCTTATACTGTGTGTCCATATGGTCTGGCTGTGGCATTGTGTGTCTGAGCCAAGGTTGCTTATACTGTGTGTCCATATGGTCTGGCTGTGGCATTGTGTGTCTGAGCTAAGGTTGCTTATACTGTGTGTCCATATGGTCTGGCTGTGGCCTTGTGTGTCTGAGCTAAGGTTGCTTATACTGTGTGTCCATATGGTCTGGCTGTGGCATTGTGTGTCTGAGAGCCGGGCACACAGTATAAGCAACCTTAGCTAAGTAACCATATGGTCTGGCCGTGGTCTTGTGTGTCTGAGCTAAGGTTGCTTATACTGTGTGCCCGGCTCTATGTAACCATGTGGTCTGAGCTTATACTGTGTGCCCATATGGTCTGGCCGTGGCCTTGTGTGTCTGAGCTAAGGTTGCTTATACTGTGTGCCCGGCTCTATGTAACCATATGGTCTGGCCGTGGTCTTGTGTGTCTGAGCTAAGGTTGCTTATACTGTGTGTCCATATGGTCTGGCAGTGGCCTTGTGTGTCTGAGCTAAGGTTGCTTATACAGTGTGCCCGGCTCTATGTAACCATATGGTCTGGCCGTGGTCTTGTGTGTCTGAGCTAAGGTTGCACGTTTACATGTGTGTACTGCAATGTTAGCTGTGCATGTGTGTCTGAGCTTATACTGTGTGCCCATATCGTCTGGCCGTGGCCTTGTGTGTCTGAGCTTATACTGTGTTACTGTGTGCCCAGCTCTATGTAACCATATGGTCTGGCCGTGGCCTTGTGTGTCTGAGCTAAGGTTGCTTATACTGTGTGCCTGGCTCTAAGTAACCATATGGTCTGGCCGTGGTCTTGTGTATCTGAGCTAAGGTTGCTTATACTGTGTGCCCATATGGTCTGGGCGTGGTCTTGTGTGTCTGAGCTAAGGTTGTTTATACTGTGTGCCCAGCTCTATGTAACCATATGGTCTGGCCACGGCCTTGTGTGTCTGAGCTAAGGTTGCTTATACTGTGTGCCTGGTTCTATGAAACCATATAGTCTGGCCGTGGCCTTGTGTGTCTGAGCTAAGGTTGCTTATAGTGTGTGCCCAGCTCTATGTAACCATATGGTCTGGCCGTGGCCTTGTGTGTCTGAGCTAAGGTTGCTTATACTGTGTGTCCATATGGTCTGGCCATGGTCTAGTGTGTCTGAGCTAAGGTTGCTTATACTGTGTGTGCATATGGTCTGGCCGTGGCCTTGCGTGTCTGCGCTTATACTGTGTGCCCAGCTATATGTGCCCATGTGGTCTGGCCGTGGCCTTGTGTGTCTGAGCTTATACTGTGTGCCCATATCGTCTGGCCGTGGCCTTGTGTGTCAGAGCTAAGGTTGCTTATACTGTGTGCCCGGTTCTATGTAACCATATGATCTGGCCGTGGCCTTGTGTGTCTGAGCTAAGGTTGCTTATACTGTGTGTCCATATGGTCTGGCCGTGGCCTTGCGTGTCTGCGCTTATACTATGTGCCCAGCTATATGTGCCCATGTGGTCTGGCGGTGGCCTTGTGTGTCTGAGCTTATACTGTGTGCCCATATGGTCTGGCCGTGGCCTTGTGTGTCTGAGCTAAAGTTGCTTATACTGTGTGTCCATATGGTCTGGCCGTGGCCTTGCGTGTCTGCGCTTATACTGTGTGCCCAACTATATGTGCCCATGTGGTCTGGCGGTGGCCTTGTTTGTCTGAGCTTATACTGTGTGCCCATATCGTCTGGCCGTGGCCTTGTGTGTCTGAGCTAAGGTTGCTTATACTGTGTGCCCGGTTCTATGTAACCATATGGTCTGGCCGTGGCCTTGTGTGTCTGAGCTAAAGTTGCTTATACTGTGTGTCCATATGGTCTGGCCGTGGCCTTTCGTGTCTGAGCTAAGGTTGCTTATACTGTGTGTCCATATGGTCTGGCCATGGTCTAGTGTGTCTGAGCTAAGGTTGCTTATACTGTGTGTGCATATGGTCTGGCCGTGGCCTTGCGTGTCTGCGCTTATACTGTGTGCCCAGCTATATGTGCCCATGTGGTCTGGCCGTGGCCTTGTGTGTCTGAGCTTATACTGTGTGCCCATATCGTCTGGCCGTGGCCTTGTGTGTCAGAGCTAAGGTTGCTTATACTGTGTGCCCGGTTCTATGTAACCATATGGTCTGGCCGTGGCCTTGTGTGTCTGAGCTAAGGTTGCTTATACTGTGTGTCCATATGGTCTGGCCGTGGCCTTGCGTGTCTGCGCTTATACTATGTGCCCAGCTATATGTGCCCATGTGGTCTGGCGGTGGCCTTGTGTGTCTGAGCTTATACTGTGTGCCCATATGGTCTGGCCGTGGCCTTGTGTGTCTGAGCTAAGGTTGCTTATACTGTGTGTCCATATGGTCTGGCCGTGGCCTTGCGTGTCTGCGCTTATACTGTGTGCCCAACTATATGTGCCCATGTGGTCTGGCGGTGGCCTTGTTTGTCTGAGCTTATACTGTGTGCCCATATCGTCTGGCCGTGGCCTTGTGTGTCTGAGCTAAGGTTGCTTATACTGTGTGCCCGGTTCTATGTAACCATATGGTCTGGCCGTGGCCTTGTGTGTCTGAGCTAAAGTTGCTTATACTGTGTGTCCATATGGTCTGGCCGTGGCCTTGCGTGTCTGCGCTTATACTGTGTGCCCAGTTATATGTGCCCATGTGGTCTGGCGGTGTCCTTGTGTGTCTGAGCTTATACTGTGTGCCCATATGGTCTGGCCGTGGCCTTATGTGTCTGAGCTAAGGTTGCTTATACTGTGTGCCCGGTTCTATGTAACCATATGGTCTGGCCGTGGCCTTGTGTGTCTGAGCTAAGGTTGCTTATACTGTGTGCCGTGCTCTATGTAAGTATATGGTCTGGCTGTGGCCTTGCGTGTCTGGGCTCATACTGTGTGCCTGGCTCTATGTGCCCATATGGTCTGGCTGTGGCCTTGTGCGTCTGAGCTAAGGTTGCTTATACTGTATGCCCAGCTCTATGTAACCATATGGTCTGGCCGTGGTCTTGTGTGTCTGAGCTAAGGTTGCTTATACTGTGTGCCCGGCTCTATGTAACCATATGGTCTGGCCGTGGTCTTGTGTGTCTGAGCTAAGGTTGCTTATACTGTGTGTCCATATGGTCTGGCCGTGGCCTTGTGTGTCTGAGCTAAGGTTGCTTATACTGTGTGTCTATATGGTCTGGCCGTGGCCTTATGTGTCTGAGCTAAAGTTGCTTATACTGTGTGCCTGGCTCTATGTAACCATAAGGTCTGGCTGTGGCCTTGTGTGTCTGAGCTAAGGTTGCTTATACTGTGTGCCTGGCTCTATGTAGCCATATGGTCTGGCTGTGGCCTTGTGTGTCTGATCTAAGGTTGCTTATACTGTGTGCCCGGCTCTATGTAACCACATGGTCTGGCTGTAGCCTTGTGTGTCGGAGCTAAGGTTGCTTATACTGTGTGCCCGGCTCTATGTAACCATATGGTCTGGCTGTGGCCTTGTGTGTCTGAGCTTATATTGTGTGCCCGGATCTATGTGCCCATATGGTCTGGCTGTGGCCTTGTGTGTCTGAGCTAAGGTTGCTTATACTGTGTGTCCATATGGTCTTGCCGTGGTCTTGTGTGTCTGAGCTAAGGTTGCTTATACGGTGTGCCCGGCTCTATTTAACCATATGGTCTGGCTGTGGCCTTGTGTGTCTGAGCTAAGGTTGCTTTTACTGTGTGTCCATATGGTCTGGCCGTGGCCTTGCGTGTCTGAGCTTATACTGTGTGCCCGGTTCTATGTAACCATATGGTCTGGCCGTGGCCTTGTGTGTCTGAGCTAAGGTAACTTATACTGTGTGTCCATATGGTCTGGCCGTGGTCTTGTGTGTCTGAGCTAAGGTTGCTTATACTGTGTCCATATGGTCTGGCCGTGGCCTTGCGTGTCTGCGCTTATACTGTGTGCCCAGCTATATGTGCCCATGTGGTCTGGCGGTGGCCTTGTGTGTCTGAGCTTATACTGTGTGCCCATATCGTCTGGCCGTGGCCTTGTGTGTCTGTGCTAAGGTTGCTTATACTGTGTGCCCGGTTCTATGTAACCATATGGTCTGGCCGTGGCCTTGTGTGTCTGAGCTAAGGTTGCTTATACTGTTTGCCTGCTCTATGTAACCATATGGTCTGGCTGTGGCCTTGTGTGTCTGAGCTAAGGTTGCTTATACTGTGTGTCCATATGGTCTGGCCGTGGCCTTGTGTGTCTGTGCTAAGGTTGCTTATATTGTGTGTCCATATGGTCTGGCCGTGGCCATGTGTGTCTGAGCTAAGGTTGCTTATACTGTGTGTCTATATGGTCTGGCCGTGGCCTTATGTGTCTGAGCTAAAGTTGCTTATACTGTGTGCCTGGCTCTATGTAACCATAAGGTCTGGCTGTGGCCTTGTGTGTCTGAGCTAAGGTTGCTTATACTGTGTGCCTGGCTCTATGTAGCCATATGGTCTGGCTTTGGCCTTGTGTGTCTGATCTAAGGTTGCTTATACTGTGTGCCCGGCTCTATGTAACCACATGGTCTGGCTGTAGCCTTGTGTGTCTGAGCTAAGGTTGCTTATACTGTGTGCCCGGCTCTATGTAACCATATGGTCTGGCTGTGGCCTTGTGTGTCTGAGCTTATATTGTGTGCCCGGATCTATGTGCCCATATGGTCTGGCTGTGGCCTTGTGTGTCTGAGCTTATATTGTGTGCCCAGATCTATGTGCCCATATGGTCTGGCTGTGGCTTTGTGTGTCTGAGCTAAGGTTGCTTATACTGTGTGTCCATATGGTCTTGCCGTGGTCTTGTGTGTCTGAGCTAAGGTTGCTTATACGGTGTGCCCGGCTCTATTTAACCATATGGTCTGGCTGTGGCCTTGTGTGTCTGAGCTAAGGTTGCTTTTACTGTGTGTCCATATGGTCTGGCCGTGGCCTTGTGTGTCTGAGCTTATACTGTGTGCCCGGTTCTATGTAACCATATGGTCTGGCCGTGGCCTTGTGTGTCTGAGCTAAGGTAACTTATACTGTGTGTCCATATGGTTTGGCCGTGGTCTTGTGTGTCTGAGCTAAGGTTGCTTATACTGTGTCTATATGGTCTGGCCGTGGCCTTGCGTGTCTGCGCTTATACTGTGTGCCCAGCTATATGTGCCCATGTGGTCTGGCGGTGGCCTTGTGTGAGCTTATACTGTGTGCCCATATCGTCTGGCCGTGGCCTTGTGTGTCTGTGCTAAGGTTGCTTATACTGTGTGCCCGGTTCTATGTAACCATATGGTCTGGCTGTGGCCTTGTGTGTCTGAGCTAAGGTTGCTTATACTGTGTGTCCATATGGTCTGGCCGTGGCCTTGTGTGTCTGTGCTAAGGTTGCTTATATTGTGTGTCCATATGGTCTGGCCGTGGCCTTGTGTGTCTGAGCTAAGGTTGCTTATACTGTGTGTCCATATGGTCTGGCAGTGGCCTTGTGTGTCTGAGCTAAGGTTGCTTATACTGTGTGTCCATATGGTCTGGCAGTGGCCTTGTGTGTCTGAGCTAAGGTTGCTTATACAGTGTGCCCGGTTCTATGTAACCATATGGTCTGGCCGTGGTCTTGTGTGTCTGAGCTAAGGTTGCACGTTTACATGTGTGTACTGCAATGTTAGCTGTGCATGTGTGTCTGAGCTTATACTGTGTGCCCATATCGTCTGGCCGTGGCCTTGTGTGTCTGAGCTTATACTGTGTTACTGTGTGCCCAGCTCTATGTAACCATATGGTCTGGCCGTGGCCTTGTGTGTCTGAGCTAAGGTTGCTTATACTGTGTGCCTGGCTCTAAGTAACCATATGGTCTGGCCGTGGTCTTGTGTGTCTGAGCTAAGGTTGCTTATACTGTGTGCCCATATGGTCTGTGCGTGGTCTTGTGTGTCTGAGCTAAGGTTGTTTATACTGTGTGCCCAGCTCTATGTAACCATATGGTCTGGCCATGGCCTTGTGTGTCTGAGCTAAGTTTGCTTATACTGTGTGCCTGGTTCTATGAAACCATATAGTCTGGCCGTGGCCTTGTGTGTGTGAGCTAAGGTTGCTTATAGTGTGTGCCCAGCTCTATGTAACCATATGGTCTGGCCGTGGCCTTGTGTGTCTGAGCTAAGGTTGCTTATACTGTGTGTCCATATGGTCTGGCCATGGTCTAGTGTGTCTGAGCTAAGGTTGCTTATACTGTGTGTGCATATGGTCTGGCCGTGGCCTTGCGTGTCTGCGCTTATACTGTGTGCCCAGCTATATGTGCCCATGTGGTCTGGCCGTGGCCTTGTGTGTCTGAGCTTATACTGTGTGCCCATATCGTCTGGCCGTGGCCTTTTGTGTCAGAGCTAAGGTTGCTTATACTGTGTGCCCGGTTCTATGTAACCATATGGTCTGGCCGTGGCCTTGTGTGTCTGAGCTAAGGTTGCTTATACTGTGTGCCCATATGGTCTGGCCGTGGCCTTGTGTGTCTGAGCTAAGGTTGCTTATACTGTGTGTCCATATGGTCTGGCCGTGGCCTTGCGTGTCTGCGCTTATACTGTGTGCCCAACTATATGTGCCCATGTGGTCTGGCGGTGGCCTTGTTTGTCTGAGCTTATACTGTGTGCCCATATCGTCTGGCCGTGGCCTTGTGTGTCTGAGCTAAGGTTGCTTATACTGTGTGCCCGGTTCTATGTAACCATATGGTCTGGCCGTGGCCTTGTGTGTCTGAGCTAAAGTTGCTTATACTGTGTGTCCATATGGTCTGGCCGTGGCCTTGCGTGTCTGCGCTTATACTGTGTGCCCAGCTATATGTGCCCATGTGGTCTGGCGGTGTCCTTGTGTGTCTGAGCTTATACTGTGTGCCCATATGGTCTGGCCGTGGCCTTATGTGTCTGAGCTCAGGTTGCTTATACTGTGTGCCCGGTTCTATGTAACCATATGGTCTGGCCGTGGCCTTGTGTGTCTGAGCTAAGGTTGCTTATACTGTGTGCCGTGTAAGTATATGGTCTGGCTGTGGCCTTGCGTGTCTGGGCTCATACTGTGTGCCTGGCTCTATGTGCCCATATGGTCTGGCTGTTGCCTTGTGCGTCTGAGCTAAGGTTGCTTATACTGTGTGCCCAGCTCTATGTAACCATATGGTCTGGCCGTGGTCTTGTGTGTCTGAGCTAAGGTTGCTTATACTGTGTGCCGGCTCTATGTAACCATATGGTCTGGCTGTGGCCTTGTGTGTCTGAGCTAAGGTTGCTTATACTGTGTGTCCATATTTCTTTCATGTAATTAGCAAGAGTCCATGAGCTAGTGACGTATGGGATATACATTCCTACCAGGAGGGGCAAAGTTTCCCAAACCTCAAAATGCCTATAAATACACCCCTCACCACACCCACAATTCAGTTTTACAAACTTTGCCTCCGATGGAGGTGGTGAAGTAAGTTTGTGCTAGATTCTACGTTGATATGCGCTCCGCAGCAAGTTGGAGCCCGGTTTTCCTCTCAGCGTGCAGTGAATGTCAGAGGGATGTGAGGAGAGTATTGCCTATTTGAATGCAGTGATCTCCTTCTAAGGGGTCTATTTCATAGGTTCTCTGTTATCGGTCGTAGAGATTCATCTCTTACCTCCCTTTTCAGATCGACGATATACTCTTTTACCATTACCTCTGCTGATTCTCGTTTCAGTACTGGTTTGGCTATCTGCTATATGTAGATGAGTGTCCTGGGGTAAGTAAGTCTTATTTTCTGTGACACTCCTAGCTATGGTTGGGCACTTTGTTTATAAAGTTCTAAATATATGTATTCAAACATTTATTTGCCTTGACTCAGAATGTTCAACTTTCCTTATTTTCAGACAGTCAGTTTCATATTTGGGATAATGCATTTTAATTTAACATTTTTCTTACCTTAAAATTTGACTTTTTCCCTGTGGGCTGTTAGGTTCGCGGGGGCTGAAAATGCTTCATTTTATTGCGTCATTCTTGGCGCGGACTTTTTTGGCGCAAAAATTCTATTTCCGTTTCCGGCGTCATACGTGTCGCCGGAAGTTGCGTCATTTTTTGACGTTATTTTGCGCCAAAAATGTCGGCGTTCCGGATGTGGCGTCATTTTTGGCGCCAAAAAGCATTTAGGCGCCAAATAATGTGGGCGTCTTATTTGGCGCGAAAAAATATGGGCGTCACTTTTGTCTCCACATTATTTAAGTCTCATTTTTTATTGCTTCTGGTTGCTAGAAGCTTGTTCTTTGGCATTTTTTCCCATTCCTGAAACTGTCATTTAAGGAATTTGATCAATTTTGCTTTATATATGTTGTTTTTTCTCTTACATATTGCAAGATGTCTCACGTTGCATCTGAGTCAGAAGATACTACAGGAAAATCGCTGTCAAGTGCTGAATCTACCAAAGCTAAGTGTATCTGCTGTAAACTTTTGGTAGCTATTCCTCCAGCTGTTGTTTGTATTGATTGTCATGACAAACTTGTTAAAGCAGATAATATTTCCTTTAGTAAAGTACCATTGCCTGTTGCAGTTCCTTCAACATCTAAGGTGCAGAATGTTCCTGATAATATAAGAGATTTTGTTTCTGAATCCATAAAGAAGGCTATGTCTGTTATTTCTCCTTCTAGTAAACATAAAAAATCTTTTAAAACTTCTCTCCCTACAGATGAATTTTTAACTGAACATCATCATTCTGATTCTGATGATTCCTCTGGTTCAGAGGATTCTGTCTCAGAGGTTGATGCTGATAAATCTTCATATTTATTTAAAATGGAATTTATTAAAGAAGTACTAATTGCTTTAGAAATAGAGGATTCTGGTCCTCTTGATACTAATTCTAAACGTTTAGATAAGGTATTTAAAGCTCCTGTGGTTATTCCAGAAGTTTTTCCTGTTCCTAATGCTATTTCTGCAGTAATTTCCAAAGAATGGGATAATTTGGGTAATTCATTTACTCCTTCTAAACGTTTTAAGCAATTATATCCTGTGCCGTCTGACAGATTAGAATTTTGGGACAAGATCCCTAAAGTTGATGGGGCTATTTCTACCCTTGCTAAACGTACTACTATTCAGATGGTGCTTCGTTTAAGGATCCTCTAGATAGGAAAATTGAGTCCTTTCTAAGAAAAGCTTATCTGTGTTCAGGTAATCTTCTTAGACCTGCTATATCTTTGGCTGATGTTGCTGCAGCTTCAACTTTTTGGTTGGAAACTTTAGCGCAACAAGTAACACATCGTGATTCTCATGATATTATTATTCTTCTTCAGCATGCTAATAATTTTATCTGTGATGCCATTTTTGATATTATCAGAGTTGATGTCAGGTTTATGTCTCTAGCTATTTTAGCTAGAAGAGCTTTATGGCTTAAAACTTGGAATGCTGATATGGCTTCTAAATCAACTTTACTTTCCATTTCTTTCCAGGGTAACAAATTATTTGGTTCTCAGTTGGATTCCATTATTTCAACTGTTACTGGTGGGAAAGGAACTTTTTTACCACAGGATAAAAAATCTAAAGGTAAAAACAGGGCTAATAATCGTTTTCGTTCCTTTCGTTTCAACAAAGAACAAAAGCCTGATCCTTCATCCTCAGGAGCAGTTTCAGTTTGGAGACCATCTCCAGTCTGGAATAAATCCAAGCCAGCTAGAAAGGCAAAGCCTGCTTCTAAGTCCACATGAAGGTGCGGCCCTCATTCCAGCTCAGCTGGTAGGGGGCAGGTTACGTTTTTTCAAGGAAATTTGGATCAATTCTGTTCACAATCTTTGGATTCAGAGCATTGTTTCAGAAGGGTACAGAATTGGTTTCAAGTTGAGACCTCCTGCAAAGAGATTTTTTCTTTCCCGTGTCCCAGTAAATCCAGTAAAAGCTCAAGCATTTCTGAAATGTGTTTCAGATCTAGAGTTGACTGGAGTAATTATGCCAGTTCCAGTTCCGGAACAGGGGATGGGGTTTTATTCAAATCTCTTCATTGTACCAAAGAAGGAGAATTCTTTCAGACCAGTTCTGGATCTAAAAATATTGAATCGTTATGTAAGGATACCAACCTTCAAGATGGTAACTGTAAGGACTATCTTACCTTTTGTTCAGCAAGGGAATTATATGTCCACGATAGATTTACAGGATGCATATCTGCATATTCCGATTCATCCAGATCATTATCAGTTCCTGAGATTCTCGTTTCTGGACAAGCATTACCAATTTGTGGCTCTGCCGTTTGGCCTAGCTACAGCTCCAAGAATTTTTACAAAGGTTCTCGGTGCCCTGCTGTCTGTAATCAGAGAACAGGGTATTGTGGTATTTCCTTATTTGGACGATATCTTGGTACTTGCTCAGTCTTTACATTTAGCAGAATCTCATACGAATCGACTTGTGTTGTTTCTTCAAGATCATGGTTGGAGGATCAATTTACCAAAAAGTTCTTTGATTCCTCAGACAAGGGTAACCTTTCTGGGTTAGCCAGATACCAGATATAACAATTAACAGGGTAGCAATTGGATACTCACAAAGGAGACGCACCCAATGGTGCTATTGAAGCAGACTGGAGCCTCTCAGTGGTCCAGCTCACTGATGTGTCTCACGTATGTTTGGTTCCAGTTTGCAGTGTATGCACCTGCAGGTGCTTTGGATCTTGTAAGTAGGATTGCTCAGATTGCCATTCACTTGTACAAACGTTACTGGGCTATGGTTTGCATATTTTTTGTTCACTCAGGAACCTGTTAATCACCATCACCAAGGACCACAACTGATACGTGAGACACATCAGTGAGCTGGACCACTGAGAGGCTCCAGTCTGCTTCAATAGCACCATTGGGTGCGTCTCCTTTGTGAGTATCCAATTGCTACCCTGTTAATTGTTATATCTGGTATCTGGCTATACTAGGCCATGTTTGGCGCCTCTGTGTTTTCTTCTTTTTTTCTAGTTACCCATCTTTCAGGAAGACCATCCTAAGACCGAGAGCTGCCTACTACTGTTTTTTTTGGACTTACCACTGATTGGGACTATATCTATATCACTTACTGGACTTTATGTTGGTACACTTTTATATATATGTATGTTTCTGTATATATATATCTCTTATAAGTATTAATTTAGTTAACTGATATTGTTTGAACATATGTTTAGTTGTTAGGCTATAGGAGGCGCCCCCTAAGGGCAGTAATACACATTGATGTGTATTACACCCTCATTTCATCCTCTAACCTTTCTGGGTTTCCAGATGGATTCAGTGTCCATGACTCTGTCTTTAACAGACAAGAGACGTCTAAAGTTGATTACAGCTTGTCGAAACCTTCAGTCACAATCATTCCCTTCGGTAGCCTTATGCATGGAAATTCTAGGTCTTATGACTGCTGCATCGGACGCGATCCCCTTTGCTCGTTTTCACATGCGACCTCTTCAGCTCTGTATGCTGAAGCAATGGTGCAAGGATTACACGAAGATATCTCAATTAATATCTTTAAAACCGATTGTTCGACACTCTCTAACATGGTGGACAGATCACCATCGTTTAATTCAGGGGGCTTCTTTTGTGCTTCCGACCTGGACTGTAATTTCAACAGATGCAAGTCTCACAGGTTGGGGAGCTGTGTGGGGATCTCTGACGGCACAAGGAGTTTGGGAATCTCAGGAGGTGAGATTACCGATCAATATTTTGGAACTCCGTGCAATTTTCAGAGCTCTTCAGTTTTGGCCTCTTCTGAAGAGAGAATCGTTCATTTGTTTTCAGACAGACAATGTCACAACTGTGGCATACATCAATCATCAAGGAGGGACTCACAGTCCTCTGGCTATGAAAGAAGTATCTCGAATTTTGGTTTGGGCGGAATCCAGCTCCTGTCTAATCTCTGCGGTTCATATCCCAGGTGTAGACAATTGGGAAGCGGATTATCTCAGTCGCCAAACGTTGCATCCGGGCGAATGGTCTCTTCACCCAGAGGTATTTCTTCAGATTGTTCAAATGTGGGAACTTCCAGAAATAGATCTGATGGCGTCCCATCTAAACAAGAAACTTCCCAGGTATCTGTCCAGATCCCGGGATCCTCAGGCGGAGGCAGTGGATGCATTATCACTTCCTTGGAAGTATCATCCTGCCTATATCTTTCCGCCTCTAGTTCTTCTTCCAAGAGTAATCTCCAAGATTCTGAAGGAATGCTCGTTTGTTCTGCTGGTAGCTCCGGCATGGCCTCACAGGTTTTGGTATGCGGATCTTGTCCGGATGGCCTCTTGCCAACCGTGGACTCTTCCGTTAAGACCAGACCTTCTGTCACAAGGCCCTTTTTTCCATCAGGATCTGAAATCCTTAAATTTAAAGGTATGGAGATTGAACGCTTGATTCTTGGTCAAAGAGGTTTCTCTGACTCTGTGATTAATACTATGTTACAGGCTCGTAAATCTGTATCTCGAGAGATATATTATAGAGTCTGGAAGACTTATATTTCTTGGTGTCTTTCTCATCATTTTTCCTGGCATTCTTTTAGAATACCGAGAATTTTACAGTTCCTTCAGGATGGTTTAGATAAGGGTTTGTCCGCAAGTTCTTTGAAAGGACAAATCTCTGCTCTTTCTGTTCTTTTTCACAGAAAGATTGCTATTCTTCCTGATATTCATTGTTTTGTACAAGCGTTGGTTCGTATAAAACCTGTCATTAAGTCAATTTCTCCTCCTTGGAGTTTGAATTTGGTTCTGGGAGCTCTTCAAGCTCCTCCGTTTGAACCTATGCATTCATTGGACATTAAATTACTTTCTTGGAAAGTTTTGTTCCTTTTGGCCATCTCTTCTGCCAGAAGAGTTTCTGAATTATCTGCTCTTTCTTGTGAGTCTCCTTTTCTGATTTTTCATCAGGATAAGGCGGTGTTGCGAACTTCTTTTGAATTTTTACCTAAAGTTGTGAATTCCAACAACATTAGTAGAGAAATTGTGGTTCCTTCATTATGTCCTAATCCTAAGAATTCTAAGGAGAAATCGTTGCATTCTTTGGATGTTGTTAGAGCTTTGAAATATTATGTTGAAGCTACGAAATCTTTTCGTAAGACTTCTAGTCTATTTGTTATCTTTTCCGGTTCTAGAAAAGGCCAGAAAGCTTCTGCCATTTCTTTGGCATCTTGGTTGAAATCTTTAATTCATCTTGCCTATGTTGAGTCGGGTAAAACTCCGCCTCAGAGAATTACAGCTCATTCTACTAGGTCAGTTTCTACTTCCTGGGCGTTTAGGAATGAAGCTTCGGTTGACCAGATCTGCAAAGCAGCAACTTGGTCCTCTTTGCATACTTTTACTAAATTCTACCATTTTGATGTATTTTCTTCTTCTGAAGCAGTTTTTGGTAGAAAAGTACTTCAGGCAGCGGTTTCAGTTTGAATCTTCTGCTTATGTTTTTCGTTAAACTTTATTTTGGGTGTGGATTATTTTCAGCAGGAATTGGCTGTCTTTATTTTATCCCTCCCTCTCTAGTGACTCTTGTGTGGAAAGATCCACATCTTGGGTAGTCATTATCCCATACGTCACTAGCTCATGGACTCTTGCTAATTACATGAAAGAAAACATAATTTATGTAAGAACTTACCTGATAAATTCATTTCTTTCATATTAGCAAGAGTCCATGAGGCCCGCCCTTTTTTTGTGGTGGTTATGATTTTGTATAAAGCACAATTATTCCAATTCCTTATTTTATATGCTTTCGCACTTTTTTATCACCCCACTTCTTGGCTATTCGTTAAACTGAATTGTGGGTGTGGTGAGGGGTGTATTTATAGGCATTTTGAGGTTTGGGAAACTTTGCCCCTCCTGGTAGGAATGTATATCCCATACGTCACTAGCTCATGGACTCTTGCTAATATGAAAGAAATTAATTTATCAGGTAAGTTCTTACATAAATTATGTTTTTCTGGCCGTGGCCTTGTGTGTCTGAGCTAAGGTTGCTTATACTGTGTGTCTATATGGTCTGGCCGTGGCCTTATGTGTCTGAGCTAAAGTTGCTTATACTGTGTGCCTGGCTCTATGTAACCATAAGGTCTGGCTGTGGCCTTGTGTGTCTGAGCTAAGGTTGCTTATACTGTGTGCCTGGCTCTATGTAGCCATATGGTCTGGCTGTGGCCTTGTGTGTCTGATCTAAGGTTGCTTATACTGTGTGCCCGGCTCTATGTAACCACATGGTCTGGCTGTAGCCTTGTGTGTCTGAGCTAAGGTTGCTTATACTGTGTGCCCGGCTCTATGTAACCATATGTTCTGGCTGTGGCCTTGTGTGTCTGAGCTTATATTGTGTGCCCAGATCTATGTGCCCATATGGTCTGGCTGTGGCCTTGTGTGTCTGAGCTAAGGTTGCTTATACTGTGTGTCCATATGGTCTTGCCGTGGTCTTGTGTGTCTGAGCTAAGGTTGCTTATACGGTGTGCCCGGCTCTATTTAACCATATGGTCTGGCTGTGGCCTTGTGTGTCTGAGCTAAGGTTGCTTTTACTGTGTGTCCATATGGTCTGGCCGTGGCCTTGCGTGTCTGAGCTTATACTGTGTGCCCGGTTCTATTTAACCATATGGTCTGGCCGTGGCCTTGTGTGTCTGAGCTAAGGTAACTTATACTGTGTGTCCATATGGTCTGGCCGTGGTCTTGTGTGTCTGAGCTAAGGTTGCTTATACTGTGTCCATATGGTCTGGCCGTGGCCTTGCGTGTCTGCGCTTATACTGTGTGCCCAGCTATATGTGCCCATGTGGTCTGGCGGTGTCCTTGTGTGTCTGAGCTTATACTGTGTGCCCATATGGTCTGGCCGTGGCCTTATGTGTCTGAGCTAAGGTTGCTTATACTGTGTGCCCGGTTCTATGTAACCATATGGTCTGGCTGTGGCCTTGCGTGTCTGGGCTCATACTGTGTGCCCAGCTATATGTGCCCATGTGGTCTGGCGGTGTCCTTGTGTGTCTGAGCTTATACTGTGTGCCCATATGGTCTGGCCGTGGCCTTATGTGTCTGAGCTAAGGTTGCTTATACTGTGTGCCGTGCTCTATGTAAGTATATGGTCTGGCTGTGGCCTTGCGTGTCTGGGCTCATACTGGTCTGGCGGTGTCCTTGTGTGTCTGAGCTTATACTGTGTCCCCGGCTTTATGTAACCATAAAGTTGCTTATACTGTGTGTCCATATGGTCTGGCCGTGGCCTTGCGTGTCTGCGCTTATACTGTGTGCCCAGCTATATGTGCCCATGTGGTCTGGCGGTGTCCTTGTGTGTCTGAGCTTATACTGTGTGCCCATATGGTCTGGCCGTGGCCTTATGTGTCTGAGCTAAGGTTGCTTATACTGTGTGCCCGGTTCTATGTAACCATATGGTCTGGCTGTGGCCTTGCGTGTCTGGGCTCATACTGTGTGCCCAGCTATATGTGCCCATGTGGTCTGGCGGTGTCCTTGTGTGTCTGAGCTTATACTGTGTGCCCATATGGTCTGGCCGTGGCCTTATGTGTCTGAGCTAAGGTTGCTTATACTGTGTGC